>NW_028322966.1:300000-562000 GCF_047325235.1 Durio zibethinus | reverse complement strand
CTGCTTTCATTTTTATTTGTTTTAATTTTTTTGTTGTTTTAAAATTTTTTATTTTTCTATTTTTTATTCAAAATTTTTTGCCTTTTCTTTTTTTTTCCCTCAAATTTCCTTTCATTTCTTATTTGCATTTTTAAATTCTCATACTTTTTTTATTTTGCATTAACTTTTCTCTTTTTTAATTTTTTGTCTGACTTTTTATATTGTTAGGTCTTATATGTTTTTCAATTTTTTGTACTTTTTAAACTATTTTTTTTCATTTTGTCATTCCATTTCATTTTAGAACATTTTATTCGATTTCTGTCCTTTTTATATTTTTTGTTATATTTTTTTTCTTTTTTTGTGCTTTATTTATCTTTTTTCTTTTTCTATATTTATTTCTTATTTTCTTTCTTTGTTTATAGTTTTATAAAATTTTATAAAGTTTTGGAATTTTTTATTTTTCTATCTTTTTTTCTTTTATCATTCTTGGTTATTTTCTTTTGCATTTTTATAATTTTTTGTTTACTTTTTCTCCTTTCAAATTTTTCCTCTTTTTTTTATGTGCTTTTATTTTTTTTGTTCACTTTTTCCTTTGTTTTAAAATTTTCTATAAATTTTTTTCTTTTTCTTTTCTTTCATATTTTTGCCTCTTCATTTTTTATTTTTTTCTTCTTTTTCTCATTTTTTTTCTCAAAATTTATTTTATGTATTTTGTATTTTCCTTTTTTATTTTTTCTTGCTTTTTCTTAAATCTTTTTGTTCACACCTTTTTTTATTTCTTCTTTATAATTTTAAAACCTTGAACTTCTTTTTTTGTCACTTTCTTTTATTTTTATTCATATTTTTATTAACTTTTATTTTATTTTTCATCTTTCATATTTTATATCTTTGTCCTCTATTTGTTATATTTTTTTTTGTTTTTCTTTGTACATTCTAAACTAAAAGTTTTTTCCATTTTATATTTGAAATTTTTATTCATTTTATCTTTTTATATTTTTTTGATTCGCTAATTTTTTATTTTCTTACTTTGTTACTTTTTTCTTTTTGTTTATTTTTATTTTTACCTTTTTTCGTATTTTATTTAATTTTTTCCCTTAATTTATTTTTTCATTTATTTTTCATTTATATTTTAAAAATTTTTTATAAAGTTCAAAATTTTTTATTTTTATTTTTTTAATAACTTTTTCCCGTCACAATTTTCCTTCTTTTTTCTTTTTTTTTCATATGCTTTCATTTTTACTTGCTTTTTCTTAAATATTTTTGTTCGCACTTTTTTTTTATTTCTTCTTTATTTTTGTAAAACCTCAAACTTCTTTTTTTGTCACTTTCTTTTATTTTTATTCATATTTTTTATTATCTTTTATTTTATTTTTCATCTTTCATATTTTATATCTTTGTCCTCTATTTGTTATTTTTTTTTTGTTTTTCTTTGTACATTCTAAACTAAAAGTTTTTTCCATTTTATATTTGAAATTTTTATTCATTTTGTCTTATTATATTTTTTTGATTTGCTAATTTTTGATTTTCTTACTTTGTTACTTTTTCCTTTTTGTTTATTTTTATTTTTTCTTTTTTTCATATTTTATTTAATTTTTTCCCTTAATTTATTTTTTATTTATATTTTAAAAAATTTTTATAAAGTTCAAAATTTTTTTTTATTTTCTTATTTTTTTTTCTACTTTGTAATTTTTTAATAACTTTTTACCTTCACAATTTTCCTTCTTTTTGCTTTTTTTTTTTTAAATTTGCTTTCATTTTTACTTGTTTTAAGTTTTTTGTTGTTTTAATATTTTTTCTTTTTCTATTTTTTATTCCAATTCTTTTTGTCTTTTCATTTTTATTCTTTTGTTGCTTTCCTTTTTTTTTTCCCACAAATTTCCTTTCATTTTTTATTTGCGTTTTAAATACTCATACTTTTTTTATTTTGCATTAACTTTTCTCTTTTTTAATTTTTTATCTGACTTTTTATATTGTTACGTCTTATATGTTTTCAATTTTTTGTATTTTTTAAACTGTTTTTTTTTCATTTTGTCATTCCATTTCAGTTTTGAAATTTTTATTCAATTTTTGCCCTTTTTATATTTTTTGTTGTATTTTTTTTCCTTTTTTGTGCTTTATTTATCTTTTATCTTTTTCTATTTTTATATTTTATTTTCTTTCTTTGTTTATAGTTTTATAAATTTTTATAAAGTTTTGGAATTTTTTATTTTTCTATCTTTTTTTCTTTTATCATTCTTGGTTATTTTCTATTGCATTTTTATAATTTTTCATTAACTTTTTCTCCTTTCAAATTTTTCTTTTTTTTTTCTATGTGCTTTCATTTTGTCTTTTTATATTTTTTTGATTCGCTAATTTTTTATTTTCTTACTTTGTTACTGTTTTTTTTTCCTTTTTTCGTATTTTATTTAATTTTTTCCTTTAATTTATTTTTTATTTATATTTTAGAAAATTTTTATAAAGTTCAATTTTTTTTCTTATTTTTTGAATCTTTTTTTTTCTACTTTGTAATTTTTTAATAACTTTTTCCCTTCACAATTTTCCTTCTTGTTTTTTTTCATGTACTTTCATTTTTTCTTGTTTTAATTTTTTCGTTCTTTTAAAATTTTTTATTTTTCTGTTTTTTATTCCAAAGCTTTTGTCTTTTCTTGCTATTCTATTTTTTTTCCCACAAATTTCCTTTCATTTCTTATTTCTGTTTTTAAATTCTCATAATTTTTTTATTTTGCATTAACTTTTCTCTTTTTTAATTTTTTATCTGACTTTTTATATTGTTAGGTCTTATATGTTTTTTAATTTTTTGTATTTTTTAAACTATTTTTTTTTCATTTTGTCATTCCATTTCAGTTTTGAAATTTTTATTCAATTTTTGCTTTTTTATATTTTTTGTTGTATTTTTTTTCCTTTTTTGTGCTTTATTTATCTTTTATCTTTTTCTATTTTTATATTTTATTTTCTTTCTTTGTTTATAGTTTTATAAATTTTTATAAAGTTTTGGAAATTTTTATTTTTCTAACTTTTTTTCTTTTATCATTCTTGGTTATTTTCTATTGCATTTTTATAATTTTTCATTAACTTTTTCTCCTTTCAAATTTTTCTTCTTTTTTCTATGTGCTTTCATTTTGTCTTTTTATATTTTTTTGATTCACTAATTTTTTATTTTCTTACTTTGTTACTTTTTTTTTTCCTTTTTTCGTATTTTATTTAATTTTTTCCCTTAATTTATTTTTTATTTATATTTTAAAATTTTTTTATAAAGTTCAATTTTTTTCTTATTTTCTGAATCTTTTTTTTTCTACTTTGTAATTTTTTAATAACTTTTTCCCCTCACAATTTTCCTTCTTCTTGTTTTTTTTTCATGTACTTTTATTTTTTCTTGTTTTAATTTTTTCGTTCTTTTAAAAGTTTTTTATTTTTTTGTTTTTTTTTCCAAAGCTTTTGTCTTTTCTTGCTATTCTATTTTTTTTCCCACAAATTTCCTTTCATTTCTTTTTTCTGGTTTTAAATTCTCATAATTTTTTTATTTTGCATTAACTTTTCTCTTTTTTAATTTTTTGTCTAAGTTTTTATTTTGTTAGGTCTTATATGTTTTTTAATTTTTTGTATTTTTTAAACTATTTTTTTTCTTTTTGTCATTCCATTTTATTTTTGAAATTTTTATTCAAATTTGGTCCTTTTTCCTTTTCTTACTTTTTATATTTTTTGTTGTATTTTTGTTTTTTTGTGCTTTATTTATCTTTTTTCTGTTGCTTTCATTTTTTTATTTTCTTTCTTTGTTTATAATTTCATAAATTTTTATAAAGTTTTGGAATTTTTTATTGTTCTATCTTGTTTACTTTTATCATTCTCGGTTATTTTCTATTGCATTTTTATAATTTTTCATTAACTTTTTCTCCTTTCAAATTTTTCTTCTTTTTTTTATTTGCTTTCATTTTTTTTTGTTCACTTTTTCCTTTGTTTTAAAATTTTCTATAAATTTTTTTATTTTTCTTTTCTTTCATATTTTTGCCTCTTCATTTTTTATTTTTTTTCTTCTTTTTCTCATTTTTTCTCAAATTTTATTTTATGTATTTTGTATTTTCATTTTTTATTTTTTTCTTGCTTTTTCTTAAATCTTTTTGTTCACACTTTTTTTTATTTCTTCTTTAGAATTTTAAAGCCTCAAACTTCTTTTTTTGTGCACTTTCTTTTATTTTTATTTATATTTTTTATTAACTTTAATTTTATTTTTCATTTTTCATATTTTATATCTTCGTCCTCTATTTGTTATATTTTTTTGTTTTTCTTTGTACATTCTAAACTAAAAGTTTTTTCCATTTTATATTTGAAATTTTTATTCATTTTGTCTTTTGATATTTTTTTGATTCGCTAATTTTTCATTTTCTTACTTTGTTACTTTTTTCGTATTTTCTTTATTTTTTCATTTATATTTTAAAAAATTTTTATAAAGTTCAAAAATTTTTATTTTTATTTTTTTATTTTCCTATTTTTTTCTACTTTGTATTTTTATAATAACTTTTTCCCTTCACAATTTTCCTTCTTTTTGCTTTTTTTTTTTAAAATATGCTTTCATTTTTACTTGTTTTAAGTTTTCTGTTGTTTTAAAATTTTTTATTTTTCTGTTTTTTATTCCAATTCTTTTGTCTTTTCATTTTTATTCTTTTGTTGCTTTCCTTCTTTTTTTTTCCCACAAATTTCCTTTCATTTCTTATTTGCGTTTTAAATACTCATACTTTTTTTTATTTTGCATTAACTTTTCTCTTTTTTAATTTTTTATCTGACTTTTTATATTGTTAGGTCTTATATGTTTTTCAATTTTTTGTATTTTTTAAACTATTTTTTTTTCATTTTGTCATTCCATTTCAGTTTTGAAATTTTTATTCAATTTTTGCCCGTTTTATATTTTTATTTTTCTATCTTTTTTTCTTTTATCATTCTCGGTTATTTTCTATTGCATTTTTATAATTTTTCATTAACTTTTTCTCCTTTCAAATTTTTCTTCTTTTTTCTATGTGCTTTCATTTTGTCTTTTTATTTTTTTTTATTCGCTAATTTTTTATTTTCTTACTTTGTTACTTTTTTATTTTTTCCTTTTTTCGTATTTTATTTAATTTTTTCCCTTGATTTATTTTTTATTTATATTTTAGAAAATTTTTATAAAGTTCAATTTTTTTTATTTTTTGAATCTTTTTTATTTTTTTTCTACTTTGTAATTTTTTAATAACTTTTTCCCTTCACAATTTTCCTTCTTCTTGTTTTTTTTTTTCATGTACTTTCATTTTTTCTTGTTTTAATTTTTTCGTTCTTTTAAAATTTTTTATTTTTCTGTTTTTTATTCCAAAGCTTTTGTCTTTTCTTGCTATTCTATTTTTTTTCCCACAAATTTCCTTTCATTTCTTATTTCTGTTTTTAAATTCTCATAATTTTTTTATTTTGCATTAACTTTTCTCTTTTTTAATTTTTTGTATTTTTTAAACTATTTTTTTTCTTTTTGTCATTCCATTTCATTTTTGAAATTTTTATTCAAATTTTGTCCTTTTTTCTTTTCTTACTTTTTATATTTTTTGTTGTATTTTTGGTTTTTTTTCTTTTTTTGTGCTTTATTTATCTTTTTTCTGTTGCTTTCTTTTTTTTTTATTTTCTTTCTCTGTTTATAATTTCATAAATTTTTATAAAGTTTTGGAATTTTTTATTTTTCTATCTTGTTTACTTTTATCATTCTCGGTTATTTTCTATTGCATTTTTATAATTTTTCATTAACTTTTTCTCCTTTCAAATTTTTCTTCTTTTTTTTATGTGCTTTCATTTTTTTTTGTTCACTTTTTCCTTTGTTTTAAAATTTTCTATAAATTTTTTTCTTTTTCTTTTCTTTCATATTTTTGCCTCTTCATTTTTTATTTTTTTCTTCTTTTTCTCATTTTTTTCTCAAATTTTATTTTATGTATTTTGTATTTTGTATTTTCATTTTTTATTTTTTTTTGCTTTTTCTTAAATCTTTTTGTTCACACTTTTTTTTATTTCTTCTTTATAATTTTAAAACCTCAAACTTCTTTTTTTGTGCACTTTCTTTTATTTTTATTTATATTTTTTATTAACTTTAATTTTATTTTTCATTTTTCATATTTTATATCTTCGTCCTCTATTTGTTATATTTTTTCGTTTTTCTTTGTACATTCTAAACTAAAAGTTTTTTCCATTTTATATTTGAAATTTTTATTCATTTTGTCTTTTTGTATTTTTTTGATTCGCTAATTTTTTATTTTCTTACTTTCTTACTTTTTTCTTTTTGTTTATTTTTATTTTTACCTTTTTTTGTATTTTATTTATTTTTTCATTTATTTTTCATTTATATTTTAAAAAATTTTTATAAAGTTCAAAATTTTTTTTTTATTTTTTTTATTTTCTTTCTACTTTGTATTTTTTTAATAACTTTTTCCCTTCATAATTTTCCTTCTTTTTGCTTTTTTTTCATATGCTTTCCTTTTTACTTGTTTTAAAATTTTTTATTTTTCTCTTTTTTATTCCAATTCTTTTGCCTTTTCTTTTTTTTTTCCCTCAAATTTCCTTTCATTTCTTATTTGCGTTTTAAAATTCTCATACTTTTTTTATTTTGCATTAACTTTTCTTTTTTTTAATTTTTTGTCTGACTTTTTATATTGTTAGGTCTTCTATGTTTTTCAATTTTTTGTATTTTTTAAACAATTTTTTTTCATTTTGTCATTCCATTTCATTTTTGAAAATTTTATTCGATTTTTGTCCTTTTTATATTTTTTGTTGTATTTTTTTTCTTTTTTTGTGCTTTATTTATCTTTTTTCTTTTTCTATATTTATTTTTTATTTTCTTTCTTTGTTTATAGTTTTATAAATTTTTATAAAGTTTTGGGAATTTTTATTTTTCTATCTTTTTTCTTTTATCATTCTTGGTTATTTTCTTTTGCATTTTTATATTTTTTCATTAACTTTTTCTCCTTTCAAATTTTTCTTCTTTTTTTTATGTGCTTTTATTTTTTTTTTTCACTTTTTCCTTTGTTTTGAAATTTTCTATAAATTTTTTTCTTTTTCTTTTCTTTCATATTTTTGCCTCTTCATTTTTTTTCTAAAAATTTATTTTATGTATTTTGTATTTTCCTTTTTTATTTTTTTCTTGCTTTTTCTTAAATCTTTTTGTTCACACTTTTTTTTTATTTCTTCTTTATAATTTTAAAACCTCAAACTTCTTTTTTTGTCACTTTCTTTTATTTTTATTCATATTTTTTATTAACTTTTATTTTATTTTTCATCTTTCATATTTTATATCTTTGTCCTCTATTTGTTATATTTTTTTTTTGTTTTTCTTTGTACATTCGAAACTAAAAGTTTTTTCCATTTTATATTTGAAATTTTTATTCATTTTGTCTTATTATATTTTTTTGATTCGCTAATTTTTTATTTTCTTACTTTGTTACTTTTTCCTTTTTGTTCATTTTTATTTTTTCCTTTTTTCATATTTTATTTAATTTTTTCCCTTAATTTATTTTTTCATTTATTTTTTTTATTTTTTTATTTTCTTTTTTTTTCTACTTTGTAATTTTTTAAAAACTTTTTCCCTTCACGATTTTCCTTCTTTTTGCTTTTTTTTTTTTTTTTAGTATGCTTTCATTTTTACTTGTTTTAAGTTTTCTGTTGTTTTAAAATTTTTTATTTTTCTGTTTTTTATTCCAATTCTTTTGTCCTTTCATTTTTAATCTTTTGTTGCTTTCCTTTTTTTTTTTCCCACAAATTTCCTTTCATTTCTTATTTGCGTTTTAAATACTCATACTTTTTTTTATTTTGCATTAACTTTTCTCTTTTTTAATTTTTTATCTGACTTTTTATATTGTTAGGTCTTATATGTCTTTCAATTTTTTGTATTTTTTAAACTATTTTTTTTCATTTTGTCATTCCATTTCAGTTTTGAAATTTTTATTCAATTTTTGCCCTTTTTATATTTTTATTTTTCTATCTTTTTTTCTTTTATCATTCTTGGTTATTTTCTACTGCATTTTTATAATTTTTCATTAACTTTTTCTCCTTTCAAATTTTTCTTCTTTTTTCTATGTGCTTTCATTTTGTCTTTTTATTTTTTTTTATTCGCTAATTTTTTATTTTCTTACTTTGTTGCTTTTTTATTTTTTCCTTTTTTCGTATTTTATTTAATTTTTTCCCTTGATTTCTTTTTTATTTATATTTTAGAAAATTTTTATAAAGTTCAATTTTTTTCTTATTTTTTGAATCTTTTTTATTTTTTTTCTACTTTGTAATTTTTTAATAACTTTTTCCCTTCACAATTTTCCTTCTTCTTGTTTTTTTTTTTCATGTACTTTCATTTTTTCGTTCTTTTAAAATTTTTTATTTTTCTGTTTTTTATTCCAAAGCTTTTGTCTTTTCTTGCTATTCTATTTTTTTTCCCACAAATTTCCTTTCATTTCTTATTTCTGTTTTTAAATTCTCATAATTTTTTTATTTTGCATTAACTTTTCTCTTTTTTAATTTTTTGTCTGACTTTTTATATTGTTAGGTCTTATATGTTTTTCAATTTTCTGTATTTTTTAAACTATTTTTTTTCTTTTTGTCATTCCATTTCATTTTTGAAATTTTTATTCAAATTTTGTCCTTTTTTCTTTTCTTACTTTTTATATTTTTTGTTGTATTTTTGTTTTTTTTTTCTTTTTTTGTGCTTTATTTATCTTTTTTCTGTTGCTTTCATTTTTTTATTTTCTTTCTTTGTTTATAATTTCATAAATTTTTATAAAGTTTTGGAATTTTTTATTTTTCTATCTTGTTTACTTTTATCATTCTCGGTTATTTTCTATTGCATTTTTATAATTTTTCATTAACTTTTTCTCCTTTCAAATTTTTCATCTTTTTTTTATGTGCTTTCATTTTTTTTTGTTCACTTTTTCCTTTGTTTTCAAACTTTCTACAAATTTTTTTCTTTTTCTTTTCTTTCATATTTTTGCCTCTTCATTTTTTATTTTTTTCTTCTTTTTCTCATTTTTTCTCAAATTTTATTTTATGTATTTTGTATTTTGTATTTTCATTTTTTTATTTTTTTTTGCTTTTTCTTAAATCTTTTTGTTCACACTTTTTTTTATTTCTTCTTTATAATTTTAAAACCTCAAACTTCTTTTTTTGTGCACTTTCTTTTATTTTTATTTATATTTTTTATTAACTTTAATTTTATTTTTCATTTTTCATATTTTATATCTTCGTCCTCTATTTGTTATATTTTTTCGTTTTTCTTTGTACATTCTAAACTAAAAGTTTTTTCCATTTTATATTTGAAATTTTTATTCATTTTGTCTTTTTGTATTTTTTTGATTCGCTAATTTTTTATTTTCTTACTTTCTTACCTTTTTCTTTTTGTTTATTTTTATTTTTACCTTTTTTTGTATTTTATTTATTTTTTCATTTATTTTTCATTTATATTTTAAAAAATTTTTATAAAGTTCAAATTTTTTTTTTTTTTCTTATTTTCTTTCTACTTTGTATTTTTTTAATAACTTTTTCCCTTCACAATTTTCCTTCTTTTTGCTTTTTTTTTCATATGCTTTCCTTTTTACTTGTTTTAAAATTTTTTATTTTTCTCTTTTTTATTCCAATTCTTTTGCCTTTTCTTTTTTTTTTTTTCCCTCAAATTTCCTTTCATTTCTTATTTGCGTTTTAAAATTCTCATACTTTTTTTATTTTGCATTAACTTTTCTTTTTTTTAATTTTTTGTCTGACTTTTTATATTGTTAGGTCTTCTATGTTTTTCAATTTTTTGTATTTTTTAAACAATTTTTTTTCATTTTGTCATTCCATTTCATTTTTGAAAATTTTATTCGATTTTTGTCCTTTTTATATTTTTTGTTGTATTTTTTTCTTTTTTTGTGCTTTATTTATCTTTTTTCTTTTTCTATATTTATTTTTTATTTTCTTTCTTTGTTTATAGTTTTATAAATTTTTATAAAGTTTTGGGAATTTTTTATTTTTCTATCTTTTTTCTTTTATCATTCTTGGTTATTTTCTTTTGCATTTTTATATTTTTTCATTAACTTTTTCTCCTTTCGAATTTTTCTTCTTTTTTTTATGTGCTTTTTTTTTTTTTTCACTTTTTCCTTTGTTTTGAAATTTTCTATAAATTTTTTTCTTTTTCTTTTCTTTCATATTTTTGCCTCTTCATTTTTTTTCTCAAAATTTATTTTATGTATTTTGTATTTTCCTTTTTTATTTTTTTCTTGCTTTTTCTTAAATCTTTTTGTTCACACTTTTTTTTTTATTTCTTCTTTATAATTTTAAAACCTCAAACTTCTTTTTTTGTCACTTTCTTTTATTTTTATTCATATTTTTTATTAACTTTTATTTTATTTTTCATCTTTCATATTTTATATCTTTGTCCTCTATTTGTTATATTTTTTTTTTGTTTTTCTTTGTACATTCGAAACTAAAAGTTTTTTCCATTTTATATTTGAAATTTTTATTCATTTTGTCTTATTATATTTTTTTGATTCGCTAATTTTTTATTTTCTTACTTTGTTACTTTTTCCTTTTTGTTCATTTTTATTTTTTCCTTTTTTCATATTTTATTTAATTTTTTCCCTTAATTTATTTTTTCATTTATTTTTTTTATTTTTTTATTTTCTTTTTTTTTTCTACTTTGTAATTTTTTAAAAACTTTTTCCCTTCACGATTTTCCTTCTTTTTGCTTTTTTTTTTTTTTTTAGTATGCTTTCATTTTTACTTGTTTTAAGTTTTCTGTTGTTTTAAAATTTTTTATTTTTCTGTTTTTTATTCCAATTCTTTTGTCCTTTCATTTTTAATCTTTTGTTGCTTTCCTTTTTTTTTTCCCACAAATTTCCTTTCATTTCTTATTTGCGTTTTAAATACTCATACTTTTTTTTATTTTGCATTAACTTTTCTCTTTTTTAATTTTTTATCTGACTTTTTATATTGTTAGGTCTTATATGTCTTTCAATTTTTTGTATTTTTTAAACTATTTTTTTTCATTTTGTCATTCCATTTCAGTTTTGAAATTTTTATTCAATTTTTGCCCTTTTTATATTTTTATTTTTCTATCTTTTTTTCTTTTATCATTCTTGGTTATTTTCTATTGCATTTTTATAATTTTTCATTAACTTTTTCTCCTTTCAAATTTTTCTTCTTTTTTCTATGTGCTTTCATTTTGTCTTTTTATTTTTTTTTATTCGCTAATTTTTTATTTTCTTACTTTGTTGCTTTTTTATTTTTTCCTTTTTTCGTATTTTATTTAATTTTTTCCCTTGATTTCTTTTTTATTTATATTTTAGAAAATTTTTATAAAGTTCAATTTTTTTCTTATTTTTTGAATCTTTTTTATTTTTTTTCTACTTTGTAATTTTTTAATAACTTTTTCCCTTCACAATTTTCCTTCTTCTTGTTTTTTTTTTTTCATGTACTTTCATTTTTTCGTTCTTTTAAAATTTTTTATTTTTCTGTTTTTTATTCCAAAGCTTTTGTCTTTTCTTGCTATTCTATTTTTTTTCCCACAAATTTCCTTTCATTTCTTATTTCTGTTTTTAAATTCTCATAATTTTTTTATTTTGCATTAACTTTTCTCTTTTTTAATTTTTTGTCTGACTTTTTATATTGTTAGGTCTTATATGTTTTTCAATTTTCTGTATTTTTTAAACTATTTTTTTTCTTTTTGTCATTCCATTTCATTTTTGAAATTTTTATTCAAATTTTGTCCTTTTTTCTTTTCTTACTTTTTATATTTTTTGTTGTATTTTTGTTTTTTTTTTTCTTTTTTTGTGCTTTATTTATCTTTTTTCTGTTGCTTTCATTTTTTTATTTTCTTTCTTTGTTTATAATTTCATAAATTTTTATAAAGTTTTGGAATTTTTTATTTTTCTATCTTGTTTACTTTTATCATTCTCGGTTATTTTCTATTGCATTTTTATAATTTTTCATTAACTTTTTCTCCTTTCAAATTTTTCATCTTTTTTTTATGTGCTTTCATTTTTTTTTGTTCACTTTTTCCTTTGTTTTGAAATTTTCTACAAATTTTTTTCTTTTTCTTTTCTTTCATATTTTTGCCTCTTCATTTTTTATTTTTTTCTTCTTTTTCTCATTTTTTCTCAAATTTTATTTTATGTATTTTGTATTTTGTATTTTCATTTTTTTATTTTTTTTTGCTTTTTCTTAAATCTTTTTGTTCACACTTTTTTTTATTTCTTCTTTATAATTTTAAAACCTCAAACTTCTTTTTTTGTGCACTTTCTTTTATTTTTATTTATATTTTTTATTAACTTTAATTTTATTTTTCATTTTTCATATTTTATATCTTCGTCCTCTATTTGTTATATTTTTTCGTTTTTCTTTGTACATTCTAAACTAAAAGTTTTTTCCATTTTATATTTGAAATTTTTATTCATTTTGTCTTTTTGTATTTTTTTGATTCGCTAATTTTTGATTTTCTTACTTTTTTCTTTTTGTTTATTTTTATTTTTACCTTTTTTTGTATTTTATTTATTTTTTCATTTATTTTTCATTTATATTTTAAAAAATTTTTATAAGGTTCAAAAATTTTTTTTTTATTTTTTTATTTTCTTTCTACTTTGTATTTTTTTAATAACTTTTTCCCTTCACAATTTTCCTTCTTTTTGCTTTTTTTTCATATGCTTTCCTTTTTACTTGTTTTAAAATTTTTTATTTTTCTCTTTTTTATTCCAATTCTTTTGCCTTTTCTTTTTTTTTTTTCCCTCAAATTTCCTTTCATTTCTTATTTGCGTTTTAAAATTCTCATACTTTTTTTATTTTGCATTAACTTTTCTTTTTTTTTAATTTTTTGTCTGACTTTTTATATTGTTAGGTCTTCTATGTTTTTCAATTTTTTGTATTTTTTAAACAATTTTTTTTCATTTTGTCATTCCATTTCATTTTTGAAAATTTTATTCGATTTTTGTCCTTTTTATATTTTTTGTTGTATTTTTTTTCTTTTTTTGTGCTTTATTTATCTTTTTTCTTTTTCTATATTTATTTTTTATTTTCTTTCTTTGTTTATAGTTTTATAAATTTTTATAAAGTTTTGGGAATTTTTTATTTTTCTATCTTTTTTCTTTTATCATTCTTGGTTATTTTCTTTTGCATTTTTATATTTTTTCATTAACTTTTTCTCCTTTCGAATTTTTCTTCTTTTTTTTATGTGCTTTTATTTTTTTTTTTTTCACTTTTTCCTTTGTTTTGAAATTTTCTATAAATTTTTTTCTTTTTCTTTTCTTTCATATTTTTGCCTCTTCATTTTTTTTCATAAAATTTATTTTATGTATTTTGTATTTTCCTTTTTTATTTTTTTCTTGCTTTTTCTTAAATCTTTTTGTTCACACTTTTTTTTTATTTCTTCTTTATAATTTTAAAACCTCAAACTTCTTTTTTTGTCACTTTCTTTTATTTTTATTCATATTTTTTATTAACTTTTATTTTATTTTTCATCTTTCATATTTTATATCTTTGTCCTCTATTTGTTATATTTTTTTTTTGTTTTTCTTTGTACATTCGAAACTAAAAGTTTTTTCCATTTTATATTTGAAATTTTTATTCATTTTGTCTTATTATATTTTTTTGATTCGCTAATTTTTTATTTTCTTACTTTGTTACTTTTTCCTTTTTGTTCATTTTTATTTTTTCCTTTTTTCATATTTTATTTAATTTTTTCCCTTAATTTATTTTTTCATTTATTTTTTTTATTTTTTTATTTTCTTTTTTTTTCTACTTTGTAATTTTTTAAAAACTTTTTCCCTTCACGATTTTCCTTCTTTTTGCTTTTTTTTTTTTTTTTTAGTATGCTTTCATTTTTACTTGTTTTAAGTTTTCTGTTGTTTTAAAATTTTTTATTTTTCTGTTTTTTATTCCAATTCTTTTGTCCTTTCATTTTTAATCTTTTGTTGCTTTCCTTTTTTTTTTTCCCACAAATTTCCTTTCATTTCTTATTTGCGTTTTAAATACTCATACTTTTTTTTATTTTGCATTAACTTTTCTCTTTTTTAATTTTTTATCTGACTTTTTATATTGTTAGGTCTTATATGTCTTTCAATTTTTTGTATTTTTTAAACTATTTTTTTTCATTTTGTCATTCCATTTCAGTTTTGAAATTTTTATTCAATTTTTGCCCTTTTTATATTTTTATTTTTCTATCTTTTTTTCTTTTATCATTCTTGGTTATTTTCTACTGCATTTTTATAATTTTTCATTAACTTTTTCTCCTTTCAAATTTTTCTTCTTTTTTCTATGTGCTTTCATTTTGTCTTTTTATTTTTTTTTATTCGCTAATTTTTTATTTTCTTACTTTGTTGCTTTTTTATTTTTTCCTTTTTTCGTATTTTATTTAATTTTTTCCCTTGATTTCTTTTTTATTTATATTTTAGAAAATTTTTATAAAGTTCAATTTTTTTCTTATTTTTTGAATCTTTTTTATTTTTTTTCTACTTTGTAATTTTTTAATAACTTTTTCCCTTCACAATTTTCCTTCTTCTTGTTTTTTTTTTTCATGTACTTTCATTTTTTCGTTCTTTTAAAATTTTTTATTTTTCTGTTTTTTATTCCAAAGCTTTTGTCTTTTCTTGCTATTCTATTTTTTTTCCCACAAATTTCCTTTCATTTCTTATTTCTGTTTTTAAATTCTCATAATTTTTTTATTTTGCATTAACTTTTCTCTTTTTTTATTTTTTGTCTGACTTTTTATATTGTTAGGTCTTATATGTTTTTCAATTTTCTGTATTTTTTAAACTATTTTTTTTCTTTTTGTCATTCCATTTCATTTTTGAAATTTTTATTCAAATTTTGTCCTTTTTTCTTTTCTTACTTTTTATATTTTTTGTTGTATTTTTGTTTTTTTTTTCTTTTTTTGTGCTTTATTTATCTTTTTTCTGTTGCTTTCATTTTTTTATTTTCTTTCTTTGTTTATAATTTCATAAATTTTTATAAAGTTTTGGAATTTTTTATTTTTCTATCTTGTTTACTTTTATCATTCTCGGTTATTTTCTATTGCATTTTTATAATTTTTCATTAACTTTTTCTCCTTTCAAATTTTTCATCTTTTTTTTATGTGCTTTCATTTTTTTTTGTTCACTTTTTCCTTTGTTTTCAAACTTTCTACAAATTTTTTTCTTTTTCTTTTCTTTCATATTTTTGCCTCTTCATTTTTTATTTTTTTCTTCTTTTTCTCATTTTTTCTCAAATTTTATTTTATGTATTTTGTATTTTGTATTTTCATTTTTTTATTTTTTTTTGCTTTTTCTTAAATCTTTTTGTTCACACTTTTTTTTATTTCTTCTTTATAATTTTAAAACCTCAAACTTCTTTTTTTGTGCACTTTCTTTTATTTTTATTTATATTTTTTATTAACTTTAATTTTATTTTTCATTTTTCATATTTTATATCTTCGTCCTCTATTTGTTATATTTTTTCGTTTTTCTTTGTACATTCTAAACTAAAAGTTTTTTCCATTTTATATTTGAAATTTTTATTCATTTTGTCTTTTTGTATTTTTTTGATTCGCTAATTTTTTATTTTCTTACTTTCTTACTTTTTTCTTTTTGTTTATTTTTATTTTTACCTTTTTTTGTATTTTATTTATTTTTTCATTTATTTTTCATTTATATTTTAAAAAATTTTTATAAAGTTCAAATTTTTTTTTTTTATTTTTTTATTTTCTTTCTACTTTGTATTTTTTTAATAACTTTTTCCCTTCACAATTTTCCTTCTTTTTGCTTTTTTTTCATATGCTTTCCTTTTTACTTGTTTTAAAATTTTTTATTTTTCTCTTTTTTATTCCAATTCTTTTGCCTTTTCTTTTTTTTTTTTTCCCTCAAATTTCCTTTCATTTCTTATTTGCGTTTTAAAATTCTCATACTTTTTTTATTTTGCATTAACTTTTCTTTTTTTTAATTTTTTGTCTGACTTTTTATATTGTTAGGTCTTCTATGTTTTTCAATTTTTTGTATTTTTTAAACAATTTTTTTTCATTTTGTCATTCCATTTCATTTTTGAAAATTTTATTCGATTTTTGTCCTTTTTATATTTTTTGTTGTATTTTTTTCTTTTTTTGTGCTTTATTTATCTTTTTTCTTTTTCTATATTTATTTTTTATTTTCTTTCTTTGTTTATAGTTTTATAAATTTTTATAAAGTTTTGGGAATTTTTTATTTTTCTATCTTTTTTCTTTTATCATTCTTGGTTATTTTCTTTTGCATTTTTATATTTTTTCATTAACTTTTTCTCCTTTCCAATTTTTCTTCTTTTTTTTATGTGCTTTTTTTTTTTTTTCACTTTTTCCTTTGTTTTGAAAATTTCTATAAATTTTTTTCTTTTTCTTTTCTTTCATATTTTTGCCTCTTCATTTTTTTTCTCAAAATTTATTTTATGTATTTTGTATTTTCCTTTTTTATTTTTTTCTTGCTTTTTCTTAAATCTTTTTGTTCACACTTTTTTTTTATTTCTTCTTTATAATTTTAAAACCTCAAACTTCTTTTTTTGTCACTTTCTTTTATTTTTATTCATATTTTTTATTAACTTTTATTTTATTTTTCATCTTTCATATTTTATATCTTTGTCCTCTATTTGTTATATTTTTTTTTTGTTTTTCTTTGTACATTCGAAACTAAAAGTTTTTTCCATTTTATATTTGAAATTTTTATTCATTTTGTCTTATTATATTTTTTTGATTCGCTAATTTTTTATTTTCTTACTTTGTTACTTTTTCCTTTTTGTTCATTTTTATTTTTTCCTTTTTTCATATTTTATTTAATTTTTTCCCTTAATTTATTTTTTCATTTATTTTTTTTATTTTTTTATTTTCTTTTTTTTTTCTACTTTGTAATTTTTTAAAAACTTTTTCCCTTCACGATTTTCCTTCTTTTTGCTTTTTTTTTTTTTTTTAGTATGCTTTCATTTTTACTTGTTTTAAGTTTTCTGTTGTTTTAAAATTTTTTATTTTTCTGTTTTTTATTCCAATTCTTTTGTCCTTTCATTTTTAATCTTTTGTTGCTTTCCTTTTTTTTTTCCCACAAATTTCCTTTCATTTCTTATTTGCGTTTTAAATACTCATACTTTTTTTTATTTTGCATTAACTTTTCTCTTTTTTAATTTTTTATCTGACTTTTTATATTGTTAGGTCTTATATGTCTTTCAATTTTTTGTATTTTTTAAACTATTTTTTTTCATTTTGTCATTCCATTTCAGTTTTGAAATTTTTATTCAATTTTTGCCCTTTTTATATTTTTATTTTTCTATCTTTTTTTCTTTTATCATTCTTGGTTATTTTCTATTGCATTTTTATAATTTTTCATTAACTTTTTCTCCTTTCAAATTTTTCTTCTTTTTTCTATGTGCTTTCATTTTGTCTTTTTATTTTTTTTTATTCGCTAATTTTTTATTTTCTTACTTTGTTGCTTTTTTATTTTTTCCTTTTTCCGTATTTTATTTAATTTTTTCCCTTGATTTCTTTTTTATTTATATTTTAGAAAATTTTTATAAAGTTCAATTTTTTTCTTATTTTTTGAATCTTTTTTATTTTTTTTCTACTTTGTAATTTTTTAATAACTTTTTCCCTTCACAATTTTCCTTCTTCTTGTTTTTTTTTTTCATGTACTTTCATTTTTTCGTTCTTTTAAAATTTTTTATTTTTCTGTTTTTTATTCCAAAGCTTTTGTCTTTTCTTGCTATTCTATTTTTTTTCCCACAAATTTCCTTTCATTTCTTATTTCTGTTTTTAAATTCTCATAATTTTTTTATTTTGCATTAACTTTTCTCTTTTTTAATTTTTTGTCTGACTTTTTATATTGTTAGGTCTTATATGTTTTTCAATTTTCTGTATTTTTTAAACTATTTTTTTTCTTTTTGTCATTCCATTTCATTTTTGAAATTTTTATTCAAATTTTGTCCTTTTTTCTTTTCTTACTTTTTATATTTTTTGTTGTATTTTTGTTTTTTTTTTTCTTTTTTTGTGCTTTATTTATCTTTTTTCTGTTGCTTTCATTTTTTCATTTTCTTTCTTTGTTTATAATTTCATAAATTTTTATAAAGTTTTGGAATTTTTTATTTTTCTATCTTGTTTACTTTTATCATTCTCGGTTATTTTCTATTGCATTTTTATAATTTTTCATTAACTTTTTCTCCTTTCAAATTTTTCATCTTTTTTTTATGTGCTTTCATTTTTTTTTGTTCACTTTTTCCTTTGTTTTGAAATTTTCTACAAATTTTTTTCTTTTTCTTTTCTTTCATATTTTTGCCTCTTCATTTTTTATTTTTTTCTTCTTTTTCTCATTTTTTCTCAAATTTTATTTTATGTATTTTGTATTTTGTATTTTCATTTTTTTATTTTTTTTTGCTTTTTCTTAAATCTTTTTGTTCACACTTTTTTTTATTTCTTCTTTATAATTTTAAAACCTCAAACTTCTTTTTTTGTGCACTTTCTTTTATTTTTATTTATATTTTTTATTAACTTTAATTTTATTTTTCATTTTTCATATTTTATATCTTCGTCCTCTATTTGTTATATTTTTTCGTTTTTCTTTGTACATTCTAAACTAAAAGTTTTTTCCATTTTATATTTGAAATTTTTATTCATTTTGTCTTTTTGTATTTTTTTGATTCGCTAATTTTTTATTTTCTTACTTTCTTACTTTTTTCTTTTTGTTTATTTTTATTTTTACCTTTTTTTGTATTTTATTTATTTTTTCATTTATTTTTCATTTATATTTTAAAAAATTTTTATAAGGTTCAAAAATTTTTTTTTTATTTTTTTATTTTCTTTCTACTTTGTATTTTTTTAATAACTTTTTCCCTTCACAATTTTCCTTCTTTTTGCTTTTTTTTCATATGCTTTCCTTTTTACTTGTTTTAAAATTTTTTATTTTTCTCTTTTTTATTCCAATTCTTTTGCCTTTTCTTTTTTTTTTTTTCCCTCAAATTTCCTTTCATTTCTTATTTGCGTTTTAAAATTCTCATACTTTTTTTATTTTGCATTAACTTTTCTTTTTTTTTAATTTTTTGTCTGACTTTTTATATTGTTAGGTCTTCTATGTTTTTCAATTTTTTGTATTTTTTAAACAATTTTTTTTCATTTTGTCATTCCATTTCATTTTTGAAAATTTTATTCGATTTTTGTCCTTTTTATATTTTTTGTTGTATTTTTTTCTTTTTTTGTGCTTTATTTATCTTTTTTCTTTTTCTATATTTATTTTTTATTTTCTTTCTTTGTTTATAGTTTTATAAATTTTTATAAAGTTTTGGGAATTTTTTATTTTTCTATCTTTTTTCTTTTATCATTCTTGGTTATTTTCTTTTGCATTTTTATATTTTTTCATTAACTTTTTCTCCTTTCGAATTTTTCTTCTTTTTTTTATGTGCTTTTATTTTTTTTTTTTTCACTTTTTCCTTTGTTTTGAAATTTTCTATAAATTTTTTTCTTTTTCTTTTCTTTCATATTTTTGCCTCTTCATTTTTTTTCTCAAAATTTATTTTATGTATTTTGTATTTTCCTTTTTTATTTTTTTCTTGCTTTTTCTTAAATCTTTTTGTTCACACTTTTTTTTTATTTCTTCTTTATAATTTTAAAACCTCAAACTTCTTTTTTTGTCACTTTCTTTTATTTTTATTCATATTTTTTATTAACTTTTATTTTATTTTTCATCTTTCATATTTTATATCTTTGTCCTCTATTTGTTATATTTTTTTTTTGTTTTTCTTTGTACATTCGAAACTAAAAGTTTTTTCCATTTTATATTTGAAATTTTTATTCATTTTGTCTTATTATATTTTTTTGATTCGCTAATTTTTTATTTTCTTACTTTGTTACTTTTTCCTTTTTGTTCATTTTTATTTTTTCCTTTTTTCATATTTTATTTAATTTTTTCCCTTAATTTATTTTTTCATTTATTTTTTTTATTTTTTTATTTTCTTTTTTTTTCTACTTTGTAATTTTTTAAAAACTTTTTCCCTTCACGATTTTCCTTCTTTTTGCTTTTTTTTTTTTTTTTAGTATGCTTTCATTTTTACTTGTTTTAAGTTTTCTGTTGTTTTAAAATTTTTTATTTTTCTGTTTTTTATTCCAATTCTTTTGTCCTTTCATTTTTAATCTTTTGTTGCTTTCCTTTTTTTTTTTCCCACAAATTTCCTTTCATTTCTTATTTGCGTTTTAAATACTCATACTTTTTTTTATTTTGCATTAACTTTTCTCTTTTTTAATTTTTTATCTGACTTTTTATATTGTTAGGTCTTATATGTCTTTCAATTTTTTGTATTTTTTAAACTATTTTTTTTCATTTTGTCATTCCATTTCAGTTTTGAAATTTTTATTCAATTTTTGCCCTTTTTATATTTTTATTTTTCTATCTTTTTTTCTTTTATCATTCTTGGTTATTTTCTACTGCATTTTTATAATTTTTCATTAACTTTTTCTCCTTTCAAATTTTTCTTCTTTTTTCTATGTGCTTTCATTTTGTCTTTTTATTTTTTTTTATTCGCTAATTTTTTATTTTCTTACTTTGTTGCTTTTTTATTTTTTCCTTTTTTCGTATTTTATTTAATTTTTTCCCTTGATTTCTTTTTTATTTATATTTTAGAAAATTTTTATAAAGTTCAATTTTTTTCTTATTTTTTGAATCTTTTTTATTTTTTTTCTACTTTGTAATTTTTTAATAACTTTTTCCCTTCACAATTTTCCTTCTTCTTGTTTTTTTTTTTCATGTACTTTCATTTTTTCGTTCTTTTAAAATTTTTTATTTTTCTGTTTTTTATTCCAAAGCTTTTGTCTTTTCTTGCTATTCTATTTTTTTTCCCACAAATTTCCTTTCATTTCTTATTTCTGTTTTTAAATTCTCATAATTTTTTTATTTTGCATTAACTTTTCTCTTTTTTTATTTTTTGTCTGACTTTTTATATTGTTAGGTCTTATATGTTTTTCAATTTTCTGTATTTTTTAAACTATTTTTTTTCTTTTTGTCATTCCATTTCATTTTTGAAATTTTTATTCAAATTTTGTCCTTTTTTCTTTTCTTACTTTTTATATTTTTTGTTGTATTTTTGTTTTTTTTTTCTTTTTTTGTGCTTTATTTATCTTTTTTCTGTTGCTTTCATTTTTTTATTTTCTTTCTTTGTTTATAATTTCATAAATTTTTATAAAGTTTTGGAATTTTTTATTTTTCTATCTTGTTTACTTTTATCATTCTCGGTTATTTTCTATTGCATTTTTATAATTTTTCATTAACTTTTTCTCCTTTCAAATTTTTCATCTTTTTTTTATGTGCTTTCATTTTTTTTTGTTCACTTTTTCCTTTGTTTTCAAACTTTCTACAAATTTTTTTCTTTTTCTTTTCTTTCATATTTTTGCCTCTTCATTTTTTATTTTTTTCTTCTTTTTCTCATTTTTTCTCAAATTTTATTTTATGTATTTTGTATTTTGTATTTTCATTTTTTTATTTTTTTTTGCTTTTTCTTAAATCTTTTTGTTCACACTTTTTTTTATTTCTTCTTTATAATTTTAAAACCTCAAACTTCTTTTTTTGTGCACTTTCTTTTATTTTTATTTATATTTTTTATTAACTTTAATTTTATTTTTCATTTTTCATATTTTATATCTTCGTCCTCTATTTGTTATATTTTTTCGTTTTTCTTTGTACATTCTAAACTAAAAGTTTTTTCCATTTTATATTTGAAATTTTTATTCATTTTGTCTTTTTGTATTTTTTTGATTCGCTAATTTTTTATTTTCTTACTTTCTTACCTTTTTCTTTTTGTTTATTTTTATTTTTACCTTTTTTTGTATTTTATTTATTTTTTCATTTATTTTTCATTTATATTTTAAAAAATTTTTATAAAGTTCAAATTTTTTTTTTTTTTTTTATTTTCTTTCTACTTTGTATTTTTTTAATAACTTTTTCCCTTCACAATTTTCCTTCTTTTTGCTTTTTTTTTCATATGCTTTCCTTTTTACTTGTTTTAAAATTTTTTATTTTTCTCTTTTTTATTCCAATTCTTTTGCCTTTTCTTTTTTTTTTTTTCCCTCAAATTTCCTTTCATTTCTTATTTGCGTTTTAAAATTCTCATACTTTTTTTATTTTGCATTAACTTTTCTTTTTTTTAATTTTTTGTCTGACTTTTTATATTGTTAGGTCTTCTATGTTTTTCAATTTTTTGTATTTTTTAAACAATTTTTTTTCATTTTGTCATTCCATTTCATTTTTGAAAATTTTATTCGATTTTTGTCCTTTTTATATTTTTTGTTGTATTTTTTTCTTTTTTTGTGCTTTATTTATCTTTTTTCTTTTTCTATATTTATTTTTTATTTTCTTTCTTTGTTTATAGTTTTATAAATTTTTATAAAGTTTTGGGAATTTTTTATTTTTCTATCTTTTTTCTTTTATCATTCTTGGTTATTTTCTTTTGCATTTTTATATTTTTTCATTAACTTTTTCTCCTTTCGAATTTTTCTTCTTTTTTTTATGTGCTTTTTTTTTTTTTCACTTTTTCCTTTGTTTTGAAATTTTCTATAAATTTTTTTCTTTTTCTTTTCTTTCATATTTTTGCCTCTTCATTTTTTTTCTCAAAATTTATTTTATGTATTTTGTATTTTCCTTTTTTATTTTTTTCTTGCTTTTTCTTAAATCTTTTTGTTCACACTTTTTTTTTATTTCTTCTTTATAATTTTAAAACCTCAAACTTCTTTTTTTGTCACTTTCTTTTATTTTTATTCATATTTTTTATTAACTTTTATTTTATTTTTCATCTTTCATATTTTATATCTTTGTCCTCTATTTGTTATATTTTTTTTTTGTTTTTCTTTGTACATTCGAAACTAAAAGTTTTTTCCATTTTATATTTGAAATTTTTATTCATTTTGTCTTATTATATTTTTTTGATTCGCTAATTTTTTATTTTCTTACTTTGTTACTTTTTCCTTTTTGTTCATTTTTATTTTTTCCTTTTTTCATATTTTATTTAATTTTTTCCCTTAATTTATTTTTTCATTTATTTTTTTTATTTTTTTATTTTCTTTTTTTTTTCTACTTTGTAATTTTTTAAAAACTTTTTCCCTTCACGATTTTCCTTCTTTTTGCTTTTTTTTTTTTTTTTTAGTATGCTTTCATTTTTACTTGTTTTAAGTTTTCTGTTGTTTTAAAATTTTTTATTTTTCTGTTTTTTATTCCAATTCTTTTGTCCTTTCATTTTTAATCTTTTGTTGCTTTCCTTTTTTTTTTCCCACAAATTTCCTTTCATTTCTTATTTGCGTTTTAAATACTCATACTTTTTTTTATTTTGCATTAACTTTTCTCTTTTTTAATTTTTTATCTGACTTTTTATATTGTTAGGTCTTATATGTCTTTCAATTTTTTGTATTTTTTAAACTATTTTTTTTCATTTTGTCATTCCATTTCAGTTTTGAAATTTTTATTCAATTTTTGCCCTTTTTATATTTTTATTTTTCTATCTTTTTTTCTTTTATCATTCTTGGTTATTTTCTATTGCATTTTTATAATTTTTCATTAACTTTTTCTCCTTTCAAATTTTTCTTCTTTTTTCTATGTGCTTTCATTTTGTCTTTTTATTTTTTTTTATTCGCTAATTTTTTATTTTCTTACTTTGTTGCTTTTTTATTTTTTCCTTTTTCCGTATTTTATTTAATTTTTTCCCTTGATTTCTTTTTTATTTATATTTTAGAAAATTTTTATAAAGTTCAATTTTTTTCTTATTTTTTGAATCTTTTTTATTTTTTTTCTACTTTGTAATTTTTTAATAACTTTTTCCCTTCACAATTTTCCTTCTTCTTGTTTTTTTTTTTTCATGTACTTTCATTTTTTCGTTCTTTTAAAATTTTTTATTTTTTTGTTTTTTATTCCAAAGCTTTTGTCTTTTCTTGCTATTCTATTTTTTTTCCCACAAATTTCCTTTCATTTCTTATTTCTGTTTTTAAATTCTCATAATTTTTTTATTTTGCATTAACTTTTCTCTTTTTTAATTTTTTGTCTGACTTCTTATATTGTTAGGTCTTATATGTTTTTCAATTTTCTGTATTTTTTAAACTATTTTTTTTCTTTTTGTCATTCCATTTCATTTTTGAAATTTTTATTCAAATTTTGTCCTTTTTTCTTTTCTTACTTTTTATATTTTTTGTTGTATTTTTGTTTTTTTTTTCTTTTTTTGTGCTTTATTTATCTTTTTTCTGTTGCTTTCATTTTTTCATTTTCTTTCTTTGTTTATAATTTCATAAATTTTTATAAAGTTTTGGAATTTTTTATTTTTCTATCTTGTTTACTTTTATCATTCTCGGTTATTTTCTATTGCATTTTTATAATTTTTCATTAACTTTTTCTCCTTTCAAATTTTTCATCTTTTTTTTATGTGCTTTCATTTTTTTTTGTTCACTTTTTCCTTTGTTTTGAAATTTTCTACAAATTTTTTTCTTTTTCTTTTCTTTCATATTTTTGCCTCTTCATTTTTTATTTTTTTCTTCTTTTTCTCATTTTTTCTCAAATTTTATTTTATGTATTTTGTATTTTGTATTTTCATTTTTTTATTTTTTTTTGCTTTTTCTTAAATCTTTTTGTTCACACTTTTTTTTATTTCTTCTTTATAATTTTAAAACCTCAAACTTCTTTTTTTGTGCACTTTCTTTTATTTTTATTTATATTTTTTATTAACTTTAATTTTATTTTTCATTTTTCATATTTTATATCTTCGTCCTCTATTTGTTATATTTTTTCGTTTTTCTTTGTACATTCTAAACTAAAAGTTTTTTCCATTTTATATTTGAAATTTTTATTCATTTTGTCTTTTTGTATTTTTTTGATTCGCTAATTTTTTATTTTCTTACTTTCTTACTTTTTTCTTTTTGTTTATTTTTATTTTTACCTTTTTTTGTATTTTATTTATTTTTTCATTTATTTTTCATTTATATTTTAAAAAATTTTTATAAAGTTCAAATTTTATTTTTTTATTTTTTTATTTTCTTTCTACTTTGTATTTTTTTAATAACTTTTTCCCTTCACAATTTTCCTTCTTTTTGCTTTTTTTTTCATATGCTTTCCTTTTTACTTGTTTTAAAATTTTTTATTTTTCTCTTTTTATTCCAATTCTTTTGCCTTTTCTTTTTTTTTTTTTCCCTCAAATTTCCTTTCATTTCTTATTTGCGTTTTAAAATTCTCATACTTTTTTTATTTTGCATTAACTTTTCTTTTTTTTAATTTTTTGTCTGACTTTTTATATTGTTAGGTCTTCTATGTTTTTCAATTTTTTGTATTTTTTAAACAATTTTTTTTCATTTTGTCATTCCATTTCATTTTTGAAAATTTTATTCGATTTTTGTCCTTTTTATATTTTTTGTTGTATTTTTTTCTTTTTTTGTGCTTTATTTATCTTTTTTCTTTTTCTATATTTATTTTTTATTTTCTTTCTTTGTTTATAGTTTTATAAATTTTTATAAAGTTTTGGGAATTTTTTATTTTTCTATCTTTTTTCTTTTATCATTCTTGGTTATTTTCTTTTGCATTTTTATATTTTTTCATTAACTTTTTCTCCTTTCGAATTTTTCTTCTTTTTTTTATGTGCTTTTTTTTTTTTTTCACTTTTTCCTTTGTTTTGAAATTTTCTATAAATTTTTTTCTTTTTCTTTTCTTTCATATTTTTGCCTCTTCATTTTTTTTCTCAAAATTTATTTTATGTATTTTGTATTTTCCTTTTTTATTTTTTTCTTGCTTTTTCTTAAATCTTTTTGTTCACACTTTTTTTTTATTTCTTCTTTATAATTTTAAAACCTCAAACTTCTTTTTTTGTCACTTTCTTTTATTTTTATTCATATTTTTTATTAACTTTTATTTTATTTTTCATCTTTCATATTTTATATCTTTGTCCTCTATTTGTTATATTTTTTTTTTGTTTTTCTTTGTACATTCGAAACTAAAAGTTTTTTCCATTTTATATTTGAAATTTTTATTCATTTTGTCTTATTATATTTTTTTGATTCGCTAATTTTTTATTTTCTTACTTTGTTACTTTTTCCTTTTTGTTCATTTTTATTTTTTCCTTTTTTCATATTTTATTTAATTTTTTCCCTTAATTTATTTTTTCATTTATTTTTTTTATTTTTTTATTTTCTTTTTTTTTTCTACTTTGTAATTTTTTAAAAACTTTTTCCCTTCACGATTTTCCTTCTTTTTGCTTTTTTTTTTTTTTTTTAGTATGCTTTCATTTTTACTTGTTTTAAGTTTTCTGTTGTTTTAAAATTTTTTATTTTTCTGTTTTTTATTCCAATTCTTTTGTCCTTTCATTTTTAATCTTTTGTTGCTTTCCTTTTTTTTTTCCCACAAATTTCCTTTCATTTCTTATTTGCGTTTTAAATACTCATACTTTTTTTTATTTTGCATTAACTTTTCTCTTTTTTAATTTTTTATCTGACTTTTTATATTGTTAGGTCTTATATGTCTTTCAATTTTTTGTATTTTTTAAACTATTTTTTTTCATTTTGTCATTCCATTTCAGTTTTGAAATTTTTATTCAATTTTTGCCCTTTTTATATTTTTATTTTTCTATCTTTTTTTCTTTTATCATTCTTGGTTATTTTCTATTGCATTTTTATAATTTTTCATTAACTTTTTCTCCTTTCAAATTTTTCTTCTTTTTTCTATGTGCTTTCATTTTGTCTTTTTATTTTTTTTTATTCGCTAATTTTTTATTTTCTTACTTTGTTGCTTTTTTATTTTTTCCTTTTTCCGTATTTTATTTAATTTTTTCCCTTGATTTCTTTTTTATTTATATTTTAGAAAATTTTTATAAAGTTCAATTTTTTTCTTATTTTTTGAATCTTTTTTATTTTTTTTCTACTTTGTAATTTTTTAATAACTTTTTCCCTTCACAATTTTCCTTCTTCTTGTTTTTTTTTTTCATGTACTTTCATTTTTTCGTTCTTTTAAAATTTTTTATTTTTCTGTTTTTTATTCCAAAGCTTTTGTCTTTTCTTGCTATTCTATTTTTTTTCCCACAAATTTCCTTTCATTTCTTATTTCTGTTTTTAAATTCTCATAATTTTTTTATTTTGCATTAACTTTTCTCTTTTTTAATTTTTTGTCTGACTTTTTATATTGTTAGGTCTTATATGTTTTTCAATTTTCTGTATTTTTTAAACTATTTTTTTTCTTTTTGTCATTCCATTTCATTTTTGAAATTTTTATTCAAATTTTGTCCTTTTTTCTTTTCTTACTTTTTATATTTTTTGTTGTATTTTTGTTTTTTTTTTCTTTTTTTGTGCTTTATTTATCTTTTTTCTGTTGCTTTCATTTTTTTATTTTCTTTCTTTGTTTATAATTTCATAAATTTTTATAAAGTTTTGGAATTTTTTATTTTTCTATCTTGTTTACTTTTATCATTCTCGGTTATTTTCTATTGCATTTTTATAATTTTTCATTAACTTTTTCTCCTTTCAAATTTTTCATCTTTTTTTTATGTGCTTTCATTTTTTTTTGTTCACTTTTTCCTTTGTTTTCAAATTTTCTACAAATTTTTTTCTTTTTCTTTTCTTTCATATTTTTGCCTCTTCATTTTTTATTTTTTTCTTCTTTTTCTCATTTTTTCTCAAATTTTATTTTATGTATTTTGTATTTTGTATTTTCATTTTTTTATTTTTTTTTGCTTTTTCTTAAATCTTTTTGTTCACACTTTTTTTTATTTCTTCTTTATAATTTTAAAACCTCAAACTTCTTTTTTTGTGCACTTTCTTTTATTTTTATTTATATTTTTTATTAACTTTAATTTTATTTTTCATTTTTCATATTTTATATCTTCGTCCTCTATTTGTTATATTTTTTCGTTTTTCTTTGTACATTCTAAACTAAAAGTTTTTTCCATTTTATATTTGAAATTTTTATTCATTTTGTCTTTTTGTATTTTTTTGATTCGCTAATTTTTTATTTTCTTACTTTCTTACTTTTTTCTTTTTGTTTATTTTTATTTTTACCTTTTTTTGTATTTTATTTATTTTTTTATTTATTTTTCATTTATATTTTAAAAACTTTTTATAAAGTTCAAATTTTATTTTTTTATTTTTTTATTTTCTTTCTACTTTGTATTTTTTTAATAACTTTTTCCCTTCACAATTTTCCTTCTTTTTGCTTTTTTTTTCATATGCTTTCCTTTTTACTTGTTTTAAAATTTTTTATTTTTCTCTTTTTTATTCCAATTCTTTTGCCTTTTCTTTTTTTTTTTTTCCCTCAAATTTCCTTTCATTTCTTATTTGCGTTTTAAAATTCTCATACTTTTTTTATTTTGCATTAACTTTTCTTTTTTTTAATTTTTTGTCTGACTTTTTATATTGTTAGGTCTTCTATGTTTTTCAATTTTTTGTATTTTTTAAACAATTTTTTTTCATTTTGTCATTCCATTTCATTTTTGAAAATTTTATTCGATTTTTGTCCTTTTTATATTTTTTGTTGTATTTTTTTCTTTTTTTGTGCTTTATTTATCTTTTTTCTTTTTCTATATTTATTTTTTATTTTCTTTCTTTGTTTATAGTTTTATAAATTTTTATAAAGTTTTGGGAATTTTTTATTTTTCTATCTTTTTTCTTTTATCATTCTTGGTTATTTTCTTTTGCATTTTTATATTTTTTCATTAACTTTTTCTCCTTTCGAATTTTTCTTCTTTTTTTTATGTGCTTTTTTTTTTTTTTCACTTTTTCCTTTGTTTTGAAATTTTCTATAAATTTTTTTCTTTTTCTTTTCTTTCATATTTTTGCCTCTTCATTTTTTTTCTCAAAATTTATTTTATGTATTTTGTATTTTCCTTTTTTATTTTTTTCTTGCTTTTTCTTAAATCTTTTTGTTCACACTTTTTTTTTATTTCTTCTTTATAATTTTAAAACCTCAAACTTCTTTTTTTGTCACTTTCTTTTATTTTTATTCATATTTTTTATTAACTTTTATTTTATTTTTCATCTTTCATATTTTATATCTTTGTCCTCTATTTGTTATATTTTTTTTTTGTTTTTCTTTGTACATTCGAAACTAAAAGTTTTTTCCATTTTATATTTGAAATTTTTATTCATTTTGTCTTATTATATTTTTTTGATTCGCTAATTTTTTATTTTCTTACTTTGTTACTTTTTCCTTTTTGTTCATTTTTATTTTTTCCTTTTTTCATATTTTATTTAATTTTTTCCCTTAATTTATTTTTTCATTTATTTTTTTTATTTTTTTATTTTCTTTTTTTTTTCTACTTTGTAATTTTTTAAAAACTTTTTCCCTTCACGATTTTCCTTCTTTTTGCTTTTTTTTTTTTTTTTTAGTATGCTTTCATTTTTACTTGTTTTAAGTTTTCTGTTGTTTTAAAATTTTTTATTTTTCTGTTTTTTATTCCAATTCTTTTGTCCTTTCATTTTTAATCTTTTGTTGCTTTCCTTTTTTTTTTCCCACAAATTTCCTTTCATTTCTTATTTGCGTTTTAAATACTCATACTTTTTTTTATTTTGCATTAACTTTTCTCTTTTTTAATTTTTTATCTGACTTTTTATATTGTTAGGTCTTATATGTCTTTCAATTTTTTGTATTTTTTAAACTATTTTTTTTCATTTTGTCATTCCATTTCAGTTTTGAAATTTTTATTCAATTTTTGCCCTTTTTATATTTTTATTTTTCTATCTTTTTTTCTTTTATCATTCTTGGTTATTTTCTATTGCATTTTTATAATTTTTCATTAACTTTTTCTCCTTTCAAATTTTTCTTCTTTTTTCTATGTGCTTTCATTTTGTCTTTTTATTTTTTTTTATTCGCTAATTTTTTATTTTCTTACTTTGTTGCTTTTTTATTTTTTCCTTTTTCCGTATTTTATTTAATTTTTTCCCTTGATTTCTTTTTTATTTATATTTTAGAAAATTTTTATAAAGTTCAATTTTTTTCTTATTTTTTGAATCTTTTTTATTTTTTTTCTACTTTGTAATTTTTTAATAACTTTTTCCCTTCACAATTTTCCTTCTTCTTGTTTTTTTTTTTCATGTACTTTCATTTTTTCGTTCTTTTAAAATTTTTTATTTTTCTGTTTTTTATTCCAAAGCTTTTGTCTTTTCTTGCTATTCTATTTTTTTTCCCACAAATTTCCTTTCATTTCTTATTTCTGTTTTTAAATTCTCATAATTTTTTTATTTTGCATTAACTTTTCTCTTTTTTAATTTTTTGTCTGACTTTTTATATTGTTAGGTCTTATATGTTTTTCAATTTTCTGTATTTTTTAAACTATTTTTTTTCTTTTTGTCATTCCATTTCATTTTTGAAATTTTTATTCAAATTTTGTCCTTTTTTCTTTTCTTACTTTTTATATTTTTTGTTGTATTTTTGTTTTTTTTTTCTTTTTTTGTGCTTTATTTATCTTTTTTCTGTTGCTTTCATTTTTTCATTTTCTTTCTTTGTTTATAATTTCATAAATTTTTATAAAGTTTTGGAATTTTTTATTTTTCTATCTTGTTTACTTTTATCATTCTCGGTTATTTTCTATTGCATTTTTATAATTTTTCATTAACTTTTTCTCCTTTCAAATTTTTCATCTTTTTTTTATGTGCTTTCATTTTTTTTGGTTCACTTTTTCCTTTGTTTTGAAATTTTCTACAAATTTTTTTCTTTTTCTTTTCTTTCATATTTTTGCCTCTTCATTTTTTATTTTTTTCTTCTTTTTCTCATTTTTTCTCAAATTTTATTTTATGTATTTTGTATTTTGTATTTTCATTTTTTTATTTTTTTTTGCTTTTTCTTAAATCTTTTTGTTCACACTTTTTTTTATTTCTTCTTTATAATTTTAAAACCTCAAACTTCTTTTTTTGTGCACTTTCTTTTATTTTTATTTATATTTTTTATTAACTTTAATTTTATTTTTCATTTTTCATATTTTATATCTTCGTCCTCTATTTGTTATATTTTTTCGTTTTTCTTTGTACATTCTAAACTAAAAGTTTTTTCCATTTTATATTTGAAATTTTTATTCATTTTGTCTTTTTGTATTTTTTTGATTCGCTAATTTTTTATTTTCTTACTTTCTTACTTTTTTCTTTTTGTTTATTTTTATTTTTACCTTTTTTTGTATTTTATTTATTTTTTCATTTATTTTTCATTTATATTTTAAAAAATTTTTATAAGGTTCAAAAATTTTTTTTTATTTTTTTATTTTCTTTCTACTTTGTATTTTTTTAATAACTTTTTCCCTTCACAATTTTCCTTCTTTTTGCTTTTTTTTCATATGCTTTCCTTTTTACTTGTTTTAAAATTTTTTATTTTTCTCTTTTTTATTCCAATTCTTTTGCCTTTTCTTTTTTTTTTTTTCCCTCAAATTTCCTTTCATTTCTTATTTGCGTTTTAAAATTCTCATACTTTTTTTATTTTGCATTAACTTTTCTTTTTTTTTAATTTTTTGTCTGACTTTTTATATTGTTAGGTCTTCTATGTTTTTCAATTTTTTGTATTTTTTAAACAATTTTTTTTCATTTTGTCATTCCATTTCATTTTTGAAAATTTTATTCGATTTTTGTTCTTTTTATATTTTTTGTTGTATTTTTTTTCTTTTTTTGTGCTTTATTTATCTTTTTTCTTTTTCTATATTTATTTTTTATTTTCTTTCTTTGTTTATAGTTTTATAAATTTTTATAAAGTTTTGGGAATTTTTTATTTTTCTATCTTTTTTCTTTTATCATTCTTGGTTATTTTCTTTTGCATTTTTATATTTTTTCATTAACTTTTTCTCCTTTCGAATTTTTCTTCTTTTTTTTATGTGCTTTTATTTTTTTTTTTTTCACTTTTTCCTTTGTTTTGAAATTTTCTATAAATTTTTTTCTTTTTCTTTTCTTTCATATTTTTGCCTCTTCATTTTTTTTCTCAAAATTTATTTTATGTATTTTGTATTTTCCTTTTTTATTTTTTTCTTGCTTTTTCTTAAATCTTTTTGTTCACACTTTTTTTTTTTATTTCTTCTTTATAATTTTCAAACCTCAAACTTCTTTTTTTGTCACTTTCTTTTATTTTTATTCATATTTTTTATTAACTTTTATTTTATTTTTCATCTTTCATATTTTATATCTTTGTCCTCTATTTGTTATATTTTTTTTTTGTTTTTCTTTGTACATTCGAAACTAAAAGTTTTTTCCATTTTATATTTGAAATTTTTATTCATTTTGTCTTATTATATTTTTTTGATTCGCTAATTTTTTATTTTCTTACCTTGTTACTTTTTCCTTTTTGTTCATTTTTATTTTTTCCTTTTTTCATATTTTATTTAATTTTTTCCCTTAATTTATTTTTTCATTTATTTTTTTTATTTTTTTATTTTCTTTTTTTTTTCTACTTTGTAATTTTTTAAAAACTTTTTCCCTTCACGATTTTCCTTCTTTTTGCTTTTTTTTTTTTTTTTTAGTATGCTTTCATTTTTACTTGTTTTAAGTTTTCTGTTGTTTTAAAATTTTTTATTTTTCTGTTTTTTATTCCAATTCTTTTGTCCTTTCATTTTTAATCTTTTGTTGCTTTCCTTTTTTTTTTCCCACAAATTTCCTTTCATTTCTTATTTGCGTTTTAAATACTCATACTTTTTTTTATTTTGCATTAACTTTTCTCTTTTTTAATTTTTTATCTGACTTTTTATATTGTTAGGTCTTATATGTCTTTCAATTTTTTGTATTTTTTAAACTATTTTTTTTCATTTTGTCATTCCATTTCAGTTTTGAAATTTTTATTCAATTTTTGCCCTTTTTATATTTTTATTTTTCTATCTTTTTTTCTTTTATCATTCTTGGTTATTTTCTATTGCATTTTTATAATTTTTCATTAACTTTTTCTCCTTTCAAATTTTTCTTCTTTTTTCTATGTGCTTTCATTTTGTCTTTTTATTTTTTTTTATTCGCTAATTTTTTATTTTCTTACTTTGTTGCTTTTTTATTTTTTCCTTTTTTCGTATTTTATTTAATTTTTTCCCTTGATTTCTTTTTTATTTATATTTTAGAAAATTTTTATAAAGTTCAATTTTTTTCTTATTTTTTGAATCTTTTTTATTTTTTTTCTACTTTGTAATTTTTTAATAACTTTTTCCCTTCACAATTTTCCTTCTTCTTGTTTTTTTTTTTCATGTACTTTCATTTTTTCGTTCTTTTAAAATTTTTTATTTTTCTGTTTTTTATTCCAAAGCTTTTGTCTTTTCTTGCTATTCTATTTTTTTTCCCACAAATTTCCTTTCATTTCTTATTTCTGTTTTTAAATTCTCATAATTTTTTTATTTTGCATTAACTTTTCTCTTTTTTAATTTTTTGTCTGACTTCTTATATTGTTAGGTCTTATATGTTTTTCAATTTTCTGTATTTTTTAAACTATTTTTTTTCTTTTTGTCATTCCATTTCATTTTTGAAATTTTTATTCAAATTTTGTCCTTTTTTCTTTTCTTACTTTTTATATTTTTTGTTGTATTTTTGTTTTTTTTTTCTTTTTTTGTGCTTTATTTATCTTTTTTCTGTTGCTTTCATTTTTTCATTTTCTTTCTTTGTTTATAATTTCATAAATTTTTATAAAGTTTTGGAATTTTTTATTTTTCTATCTTGTTTACTTTTATCATTCTCGGTTATTTTCTATTGCATTTTTATAATTTTTCATTAACTTTTTCTCCTTTCAAATTTTTCATCTTTTTTTTATGTGCTTTCATTTTTTTTGGTTCACTTTTTCCTTTGTTTTGAAATTTTCTACAAATTTTTTTCTTTTTCTTTTCTTTCATATTTTTGCCTCTTCATTTTTTATTTTTTTCTTCTTTTTCTCATTTTTTCTCAAATTTTATTTTATGTATTTTGTATTTTGTATTTTCATTTTTTTATTTTTTTTTGCTTTTTCTTAAATCTTTTTGTTCACACTTTTTTTTATTTCTTCTTTATAATTTTAAAACCTCAAACTTCTTTTTTTGTGCACTTTCTTTTATTTTTATTTATATTTTTTATTAACTTTAATTTTATTTTTCATTTTTCATATTTTATATCTTCGTCCTCTATTTGTTATATTTTTTCGTTTTTCTTTGTACATTCTAAACTAAAAGTTTTTTCCATTTTATATTTGAAATTTTTATTCATTTTGTCTTTTTGTATTTTTTTGATTCGCTAATTTTTGATTTTCTTACTTTCTTACTTTTTTCTTTTTGTTTATTTTTATTTTTACCTTTTTTTGTATTTTATTTATTTTTTCATTTATTTTTCATTTATATTTTAAAAAATTTTTATAAAGTTCAAAATTTTTTTTTTATTTTTTTATTTTCTTTCTACTTTGTATTTTTTTAATAACTTTTTCCCTTCACAATTTTCCTTCTTTTTGCTTTTTTTTCATATGCTTTCCTTTTTACTTGTTTTAAAATTTTTTATTTTTCTCTTTTTTATTCCAATTCTTTTGCCTTTTCTTTTTTTTTTTTTTTTCCCTCAAATTTCCTTTCATTTCTTATTTGCGTTTTAAAATTCTCATACTTTTTTTATTTTGCATTAACTTTTCTTTTTTTTAATTTTTTGTCTGACTTTTTATATTGTTAGGTCTTCTATGTTTTTCAATTTTTTGTATTTTTTAAACAATTTTTTTTCATTTTGTCATTCCATTTCATTTTTGAAAATTTTATTCGATTTTTGTCCTTTTTATATTTTTTGTTGTATTTTTTTTCTTTTTTTGTGCTTTATTTATCTTTTTTCTTTTTCTATATTTATTTTTTATTTTCTTTCTTTGTTTATAGTTTTATAAATTTTTATAAAGTTTTGGGAATTTTTTATTTTTCTATCTTTTTTCTTTTATCATTCTTGGTTATTTTCTTTTGCATTTTTATATTTTTTCATTAACTTTTTCTCCTTTCGAATTTTTCTTCTTTTTTTTATGTGCTTTTATTTTTTTTTTTTTCACTTTTTCCTTTGTTTTGAAATTTTCTATAAATTTTTTTCTTTTTCTTTTCTTTCATATTTTTGCCTCTTCATTTTTTTTCTCAAAATTTATTTTATGTATTTTGTATTTTCCTTTTTTATTTTTTTCTTGCTTTTTCTTAAATCTTTTTGTTCACACTTTTTTTTTTATTTCTTCTTTATAATTTTAAAACCTCAAACTTCTTTTTTTGTCACTTTCTTTTATTTTTATTCATATTTTTTATTAACTTTTATTTTATTTTTCATCTTTCATATTTTATATCTTTGTCCTCTATTTGTTATATTTTTTTTTTGTTTTTCTTTGTACATTCGAAACTAAAAGTTTTTTCCATTTTATATTTGAAATTTTTATTCATTTTGTCTTATTATATTTTTTTGATTCGCTAATTTTTTATTTTCTTACTTTGTTACTTTTTCCTTTTTGTTCATTTTTATTTTTTCCTTTTTTCAAATTTTATTTAATTTTTTCCCTTAATTTATTTTTTCATTTATTTTTTTTATTTTTTTATTTTCTTTTTTTTTTCTACTTTTTAATTTTTTAAAAACTTTTTCCCTTCACGATTTTCCTTCTTTTTGCTTTTTTTTTTTTTTTTTAGTATGCTTTCATTTTTACTTGTTTTAAGTTTTCTGTTGTTTTAAAATTTTTTATTTTTCTGTTTTTTATTCCAATTCTTTTGTCCTTTCATTTTTAATCTTTTGTTGCTTTCCTTTTTTTTTTTCCCACAAATTTCCTTTCATTTCTTATTTGCGTTTTAAATACTCATACTTTTTTTTATTTTGCATTAACTTTTCTCTTTTTTAATTTTTTATCTGACTTTTTATATTGTTAGGTCTTATATGTCTTTCAATTTTTTGTATTTTTTAAACTATTTTTTTTCATTTTGTCATTCCATTTCAGTTTTGAAATTTTTATTCAATTTTTGCCCTTTTTATATTTTTATTTTTCTATCTTTTTTTCTTTTATCATTCTTGGTTATTTTCTATTGCATTTTTATAATTTTTCATTAACTTTTTCTCCTTTCAAATTTTTCTTCTTTTTTCTATGTGCTTTCATTTTGTCTTTTTATTTTTTTTTATTCGCTAATTTTTTATTTTCTTACTTTGTTGCTTTTTTATTTTTTCCTTTTTTCGTATTTTATTTAATTTTTTCCCTTGATTTCTTTTTTATTTATATTTTAGAAAATTTTTATAAAGTTCAATTTTTTTCTTATTTTTTGAATCTTTTTTATTTTTTTTCTACTTTGTAATTTTTTAATAACTTTTTCCCTTCACAATTTTCCTTCTTCTTGTTTTTTTTTTTTCATGTACTTTCATTTTTTCGTTCTTTTAAAATTTTTTATTTTTCTGTTTTTTATTCCAAAGCTTTTGTCTTTTCTTGCTATTCTATTTTTTTTCCCACAAATTTCCTTTCATTTCTTATTTCTGTTTTTAAATTCTCATAATTTTTTTATTTTGCATTAACTTTTCTCTTTTTTAATTTTTTGTCTGACTTTTTATATTGTTAGGTCTTATATGTTTTTCAATTTTCTGTATTTTTTAAACTATTTTTTTTCTTTTTTATATTGTTAGGTCTTATATGTTTTTCAATTTTCTGTATTTTTTAAACTATTTTTTTTCTTTTTGTCATTCCATTTCATTTTTGAAATTTTTATTCAAATTTTGTCCTTTTTTCTTTTCTTACTTTTTATTTTTTTTTTTGTATTTTTGTATTTTTTTTCTTTTTTTGTGCTTTATTTATCTTTTTTCTGTTGCTTTCATTTTTTTATTTTCTTTCTTTGTTTATAATTTCATAAATTTTTATAAAGTTTTGGAATTTTTTATTTTTCTATCTTGTTTACTTTTATCATTCTCGGTTATTTTCTATTGCATTTTTATAATTTTTCATTAACTTTTTCTCCTTTCAAATTTTTCATCTTTTTTTTATGTGCTTTCATTTTTTTTTGTTCACTTTTTCCTTTGTTTTGAAATTTTCTACAAATTTTTTTCTTTTTCTTTTCTTTCATATTTTTGCCTCTTCATTTTTTATTTTTTTCTTCTTTTTCTCATTTTTTCTCAAATTTTATTTTATGTATTTTGTATTTTGTATTTTCATTTTTTTATTTTTTTTTGCTTTTTCTTAAATCTTTTTGTTCACACTTTTTTTTATTTCTTCTTTATAATTTTAAAACCTCAAACTTCTTTTTTTGTGCACTTTCTTTTATTTTTATTTATATTTTTTATTAACTTTAATTTTATTTTTCATTTTTCATATTTTATATCTTCGTCCTCTATTTGTTATATTTTTTCGTTTTTCTTTGTACATTCTAAACTAAAAGTTTTTTCCATTTTATATTTGAAATTTTTATTCATTTTGTCTTTTTGTATTTTTTTGATTCGCTAATTTTTGATTTTCTTACTTTTTTCTTTTTGTTTATTTTTATTTTTACCTTTTTTTGTATTTTATTTATTTTTTCATTTATTTTTCATTTATATTTTAAAAAATTTTTATAAAGTTCAAAATTTTTTTTTTATTTTTTTATTTTCTTTCTACTTTGTATTTTTTTAATAACTTTTTCCCTTCACAATTTTCCTTCTTTTTGCTTTTTTTTCATATGCTTTCCTTTTTACTTGTTTTAAAATTTTTTATTTTTCTCTTTTTTATTCCAATTCTTTTGCCTTTTCTTTTTTTTTTTTTTCCCTCAAATTTCCTTTCATTTCTTATTTGCGTTTTAAAATTGTCATACTTTTTTTATTTTGCATTAACTTTTCTTTTTTTTAATTTTTTGTCTGACTTTTTATATTGTTAGGTCTTCTATGTTTTTCAATTTTTTGTATTTTTTAAACAATTTTTTTTCATTTTGTCATTCCATTTCATTTTTGAAAATTTTATTCGATTTTTGTCCTTTTTATATTTTTTGTTGTATTTTTTTTCTTTTTTTGTGCTTTATTTATCTTTTTTCTTTTTCTATATTTATTTTTTATTTTCTTTCTTTGTTTATAGTTTTATAAATTTTTATAAAGTTTTGGGAATTTTTTATTTTTCTATCTTTTTTCTTTTATCATTCTTGGTTATTTTCTTTTGCATTTTTATATTTTTTCATTAACTTTTTCTCCTTTCGAATTTTTCTTCTTTTTTTTATGTGCTTTTATTTTTTTTTTTTTCACTTTTTCCTTTGTTTTGAAATTTTCTATAAATTTTTTTCTTTTTCTTTTCTTTCATATTTTTGCCTCTTCATTTTTTTTCTCAAAATTTATTTTATGTATTTTGTATTTTCCTTTTTTATTTTTTTCTTGCTTTTTCTTAAATCTTTTTGTTCACACTTTTTTTTTATTTCTTCTTTATAATTTTAAAACCTCAAACTTCTTTTTTTGTCACTTTCTTTTATTTTTATTCATATTTTTTATTAACTTTTATTTTATTTTTCATCTTTCATATTTTATATCTTTGTCCTCTATTTGTTATTTTTTTTTTTGTTTTTCTTTGTACATTCGAAACTAAAAGTTTTTTCCATTTTATATTTGAAATTTTTATTCATTTTGTCTTATTATATTTTTTTGATTCGCTAATTTTTTATTTTCTTACTTTGTTACTTTTTCCTTTTTGTTCATTTTTATTTTTTCCTTTTTTCATATTTTATTTAATTTTTTCCCTTAATTTATTTTTTCATTTATTTTTTTTATTTTTTTATTTTCTTTTTTTTTTCTACTTTGTAATTTTTTAAAAACTTTTTCCCTTCACGATTTTCCTTCTTTTTGCTTTTTTTTTTTTTTTTAGTATGCTTTCATTTTTACTTGTTTTAAGTTTTCTGTTGTTTTAAAATTTTTTATTTTTCTGTTTTTTATTCCAATTCTTTTGTCCTTTCATTTTTAATCTTTTGTTGCTTTCCTTTTTTTTTTCCCACAAATTTCCTTTCATTTCTTATTTGCGTTTTAAATACTCATACTTTTTTTTATTTTGCATTAACTTTTCTCTTTTTTAATTTTTTATCTGACTTTTTATATTGTTAGGTCTTATATGTCTTTCAATTTTTTGTATTTTTTAAACTATTTTTTTTCATTTTGTCATTCCATTTCAGTTTTGAAATTTTTATTCAATTTTTGCCCTTTTTATATTTTTATTTTTCTATCTTTTTTTCTTTTATCATTCTTGGTTATTTTCTATTGCATTTTTATAATTTTTCATTAACTTTTTCTCCTTTCAAATTTTTCTTCTTTTTTCTATGTGCTTTCATTTTGTCTTTTTATTTTTTTTTATTCGCTAATTTTTTATTTTCTTACTTTGTTGCTTTTTTATTTTTTCCTTTTTTCGTATTTTATTTAATTTTTTCCCTTGATTTCTTTTTTATTTATATTTTAGAAAATTTTTATAAAGTTCAATTTTTTTCTTATTTTTTGAATCTTTTTTATTTTTTTTCTACTTTGTAATTTTTTAATAACTTTTTCCCTTCACAATTTTCCTTCTTCTTGTTTTTTTTTTTTCATGTACTTTCATTTTTTCGTTCTTTTAAAATTTTTTATTTTTCTGTTTTTTATTCCAAAGCTTTTGTCTTTTCTTGCTATTCTATTTTTTTTCCCACAAATTTCCTTTCATTTCTTATTTCTGTTTTTAAATTCTCATAATTTTTTTATTTTGCATTAACTTTTCTCTTTTTTAATTTTTTGTCTGACTTTTTATATTGTTAGGTCTTATATGTTTTTCAATTTTCTGTATTTTTTAAACTATTTTTTTCCTTTTTTATATTGTTAGGTCTTATATGTTTTTCAATTTTCTGTATTTTTTAAACTATTTTTTTTCTTTTTGTCATTCCATTTCATTTTTGAAATTTTTATTCAAATTTTGTCCTTTTTTCTTTTCTTACTTTTTATATTTTTTTTTGTATTTTTGTATTTTTTTTCTTTTTTTGTGCTTTATTTATCTTTTTTCTGTTGCTTTCATTTTTTTATTTTCTTTCTTTGTTTATAATTTCATAAATTTTTATAAAGTTTTGGAATTTTTTATTTTTCTATCTTGTTTACTTTTATCATTCTCGGTTATTTTCTATTGCATTTTTATAATTTTTCATTAACTTTTTCTCCTTTCAAATTTTTCATCTTTTTTTTATGTGCTTTCATTTTTTTTTGTTCACTTTTTCCTTTGTTTTGAAATTTTCTACAAATTTTTTTCTTTTTCTTTTCTTTCATATTTTTGCCTCTTCATTTTTTATTTTTTTCTTCTTTTTCTCATTTTTTCTCAAATTTTATTTTATGTATTTTGTATTTTGTATTTTCATTTTTTTATTTTTTTTTGCTTTTTCTTAAATCTTTTTGTTCACACTTTTTTTTATTTCTTCTTTATAATTTTAAAACCTCAAACTTCTTTTTTTGTGCACTTTCTTTTATTTTTATTTATATTTTTTATTAACTTTAATTTTATTTTTCATTTTTCATATTTTATATCTTCGTCCTCTATTTGTTATATTTTTTCGTTTTTCTTTGTACATTCTAAACTAAAAGTTTTTTCCATTTTATATTTGAAATTTTTATTCATTTTGTCTTTTTGTATTTTTTTGATTCGCTAATTTTTGATTTTCTTACTTTTTTCTTTTTGTTTATTTTTATTTTTACCTTTTTTTGTATTTTATTTATTTTTTCATTTATTTTTCATTTATATTTTAAAAAATTTTTATAAAGTTCAAAATTTTTTTTTTATTTTTTTATTTTCTTTCTACTTTGTATTTTTTTAATAACTTTTTCCCTTCACAATTTTCCTTCTTTTTGCTTTTTTTTCATATGCTTTCCTTTTTACTTGTTTTAAAATTTTTTATTTTTCTCTTTTTTATTCCAATTCTTTTGCCTTTTCTTTTTTTTTTTTTTCCCTCAAATTTCCTTTCATTTCTTATTTGCGTTTTAAAATTCTCATACTTTTTTTATTTTGCATTAACTTTTCTTTTTTTTAATTTTTTGTCTGACTTTTTATATTGTTAGGTCTTCTATGTTTTTCAATTTTTTGTATTTTTTAAACAATTTTTTTTCATTTTGTCATTCCATTTCATTTTTGAAAATTTTATTCGATTTTTGTCCTTTTTATATTTTTTGTTGTATTTTTTTTCTTTTTTTGTGCTTTATTTATCTTTTTTCTTTTTCTATATTTATTTTTTATTTTCTTTCTTTGTTTATAGTTTTATAAATTTTTATAAAGTTTTGGGAATTTTTTATTTTTCTATCTTTTTTCTTTTATCATTCTTGGTTATTTTCTTTTGCATTTTTATATTTTTTCATTAACTTTTTCTCCTTTCGAATTTTTCTTCTTTTTTTTATGTGCTTTTATTTTTTTTTTTTTCACTTTTTCCTTTGTTTTGAAATTTTCTATAAATTTTTTTCTTTTTCTTTTCTTTCATATTTTTGCCTCTTCATTTTTTTTCTCAAAATTTATTTTATGTATTTTGTATTTTCCTTTTTTATTTTTTTCTTGCTTTTTCTTAAATCTTTTTGTTCACACTTTTTTTTTATTTCTTCTTTATAATTTTAAAACCTCAAACTTCTTTTTTTGTCACTTTCTTTTATTTTTATTCATATTTTTTATTAACTTTTATTTTATTTTTCATCTTTCATATTTTATATCTTTGTCCTCTATTTGTTATTTTTTTTTTTGTTTTTCTTTGTACATTCGAAACTAAAAGTTTTTTCCATTTTATATTTGAAATTTTTATTCATTTTGTCTTATTATATTTTTTTGATTCGCTAATTTTTTATTTTCTTACTTTGTTACTTTTTCCTTTTTGTTCATTTTTATTTTTTCCTTTTTTCATATTTTATTTAATTTTTTCCCTTAATTTATTTTTTCATTTATTTTTTTTATTTTTTTATTTTCTTTTTTTTTTCTACTTTGTAATTTTTTAAAAACTTTTTCCCTTCACGATTTTCCTTCTTTTTGCTTTTTTTTTTTTTTTTAGTATGCTTTCATTTTTACTTGTTTTAAGTTTTCTGTTGTTTTAAAATTTTTTATTTTTCTGTTTTTTATTCCAATTCTTTTGTCCTTTCATTTTTAATCTTTTGTTGCTTTCCTTTTTTTTTTCCCACAAATTTCCTTTCATTTCTTATTTGCGTTTTAAATACTCATACTTTTTTTTATTTTGCATTAACTTTTCTCTTTTTTAATTTTTTATCTGACTTTTTATATTGTTAGGTCTTATATGTCTTTCAATTTTTTGTATTTTTTAAACTATTTTTTTTCATTTTGTCATTCCATTTCAGTTTTGAAATTTTTATTCAATTTTTGCCCTTTTTATATTTTTATTTTTCTATCTTTTTTTCTTTTATCATTCTTGGTTATTTTCTATTGCATTTTTATAATTTTTCATTAACTTTTTCTCCTTTCAAATTTTTCTTCTTTTTTCTATGTGCTTTCATTTTGTCTTTTTATTTTTTTTTATTCGCTAATTTTTTATTTTCTTACTTTGTTGCTTTTTTATTTTTTCCTTTTTTCGTATTTTATTTAATTTTTTCCCTTGATTTCTTTTTTATTTATATTTTAGAAAATTTTTATAAAGTTCAATTTTTTTCTTATTTTTTGAATCTTTTTTATTTTTTTTCTACTTTGTAATTTTTTAATAACTTTTTCCCTTCACAATTTTCCTTCTTCTTGTTTTTTTTTTTTCATGTACTTTCATTTTTTCGTTCTTTTAAAATTTTTTATTTTTCTGTTTTTTATTCCAAAGCTTTTGTCTTTTCTTGCTATTCTATTTTTTTTCCCACAAATTTCCTTTCATTTCTTATTTCTGTTTTTAAATTCTCATAATTTTTTTATTTTGCATTAACTTTTCTCTTTTTTAATTTTTTGTCTGACTTTTTATATTGTTAGGTCTTATATGTTTTTCAATTTTCTGTATTTTTTAAACTATTTTTTTCCTTTTTTATATTGTTAGGTCTTATATGTTTTTCAATTTTCTGTATTTTTTAAACTATTTTTTTTCTTTTTGTCATTCCATTTCATTTTTGAAATTTTTATTCAAATTTTGTCCTTTTTTCTTTTCTTACTTTTTATATTTTTTTTTGTATTTTTGTATTTTTTTTCTTTTTTTGTGCTTTATTTATCTTTTTTCTGTTGCTTTCATTTTTTTATTTTCTTTCTTTGTTTATAATTTCATAAATTTTTATAAAGTTTTGGAATTTTTTATTTTTCTATCTTGTTTACTTTTATCATTCTCGGTTATTTTCTATTGCATTTTTATAATTTTTCATTAACTTTTTCTCCTTTCAAATTTTTCATCTTTTTTTTATGTGCTTTCATTTTTTTTTGTTCACTTTTTCCTTTGTTTTGAAATTTTCTACAAATTTTTTTCTTTTTCTTTTCTTTCATATTTTTGCCTCTTCATTTTTTATTTTTTTCTTCTTTTTCTCATTTTTTCTCAAATTTTATTTTATGTATTTTGTATTTTGTATTTTCATTTTTTTATTTTTTTTTGCTTTTTCTTAAATCTTTTTGTTCACACTTTTTTTTATTTCTTCTTTATAATTTTAAAACCTCAAACTTCTTTTTTTGTGCACTTTCTTTTATTTTTATTTATATTTTTTATTAACTTTAATTTTATTTTTCATTTTTCATATTTTATATCTTCGTCCTCTATTTGTTATATTTTTTCGTTTTTCTTTGTACATTCTAAACTAAAAGTTTTTTCCATTTTATATTTGAAATTTTTATTCATTTTGTCTTTTTGTATTTTTTTGATTCGCTAATTTTTGATTTTCTTACTTTTTTCTTTTTGTTTATTTTTATTTTTACCTTTTTTTGTATTTTATTTATTTTTTCATTTATTTTTCATTTATATTTTAAAAAATTTTTATAAAGTTCAAAATTTTTTTTTTATTTTTTTATTTTCTTTCTACTTTGTATTTTTTTAATAACTTTTTCCCTTCACAATTTTCCTTCTTTTTGCTTTTTTTTCATATGCTTTCCTTTTTACTTGTTTTAAAATTTTTTATTTTTCTCTTTTTTATTCCAATTCTTTTGCCTTTTCTTTTTTTTTTTTTTCCCTCAAATTTCCTTTCATTTCTTATTTGCGTTTTAAAATTCTCATACTTTTTTTATTTTGCATTAACTTTTCTTTTTTTTAATTTTTTGTCTGACTTTTTATATTGTTAGGTCTTCTATGTTTTTCAATTTTTTGTATTTTTTAAACAATTTTTTTTCATTTTGTCATTCCATTTCATTTTTGAAAATTTTATTCGATTTTTGTCCTTTTTATATTTTTTGTTGTATTTTTTTTCTTTTTTTGTGCTTTATTTATCTTTTTTCTTTTTCTATATTTATTTTTTATTTTCTTTCTTTGTTTATAGTTTTATAAATTTTTATAAAGTTTTGGGAATTTTTTATTTTTCTATCTTTTTTCTTTTATCATTCTTGGTTATTTTCTTTTGCATTTTTATATTTTTTCATTAACTTTTTCTCCTTTCGAATTTTTCTTCTTTTTTTTATGTGCTTTTATTTTTTTTTTTTTCACTTTTTCCTTTGTTTTGAAATTTTCTATAAATTTTTTTCTTTTTCTTTTCTTTCATATTTTTGCCTCTTCATTTTTTTTCTCAAAATTTATTTTATGTATTTTGTATTTTCCTTTTTTATTTTTTTCTTGCTTTTTCTTAAATCTTTTTGTTCACACTTTTTTTTTATTTCTTCTTTATAATTTTAAAACCTCAAACTTCTTTTTTTGTCACTTTCTTTTATTTTTATTCATATTTTTTATTAACTTTTATTTTATTTTTCATCTTTCATATTTTATATCTTTGTCCTCTATTTGTTATTTTTTTTTTTTGTTTTTCTTTGTACATTCGAAACTAAAAGTTTTTTCCATTTTATATTTGAAATTTTTATTCATTTTGTCTTATTATATTTTTTTGATTCGCTAATTTTTTATTTTCTTACTTTGTTACTTTTTCCTTTTTGTTCATTTTTATTTTTTCCTTTTTTCATATTTTATTTAATTTTTTCCCTTAATTTATTTTTTCATTTATTTTTTTTATTTTTTTATTTTCTTTTTTTTTTCTACTTTGTAATTTTTTAAAAACTTTTTCCCTTCACGATTTTCCTTCTTTTTGCTTTTTTTTTTTTTTTTAGTATGCTTTCATTTTTACTTGTTTTAAGTTTTCTGTTGTTTTAAAATTTTTTATTTTTCTGTTTTTTATTCCAATTCTTTTGTCCTTTCATTTTTAATCTTTTGTTGCTTTCCTTTTTTTTTTCCCACAAATTTCCTTTCATTTCTTATTTGCGTTTTAAATACTCATACTTTTTTTTATTTTGCATTAACTTTTCTCTTTTTTAATTTTTTATCTGACTTTTTATATTGTTAGGTCTTATATGTCTTTCAATTTTTTGTATTTTTTAAACTATTTTTTTTCATTTTGTCATTCCATTTCAGTTTTGAAATTTTTATTCAATTTTTGCCCTTTTTATATTTTTATTTTTCTATCTTTTTTTCTTTTATCATTCTTGGTTATTTTCTATTGCATTTTTATAATTTTTCATTAACTTTTTCTCCTTTCAAATTTTTCTTCTTTTTTCTATGTGCTTTCATTTTGTCTTTTTATTTTTTTTTATTCGCTAATTTTTTATTTTCTTACTTTGTTGCTTTTTTATTTTTTCCTTTTTTCGTATTTTATTTAATTTTTTCCCTTGATTTCTTTTTTATTTATATTTTAGAAAATTTTTATAAAGTTCAATTTTTTTCTTATTTTTTGAATCTTTTTTATTTTTTTTCTACTTTGTAATTTTTTAATAACTTTTTCCCTTCACAATTTTCCTTCTTCTTGTTTTTTTTTTTTCATGTACTTTCATTTTTTCGTTCTTTTAAAATTTTTTATTTTTCTGTTTTTTATTCCAAAGCTTTTGTCTTTTCTTGCTATTCTATTTTTTTTCCCACAAATTTCCTTTCATTTCTTATTTCTGTTTTTAAATTCTCATAATTTTTTTATTTTGCATTAACTTTTCTCTTTTTTAATTTTTTGTCTGACTTTTTATATTGTTAGGTCTTATATGTTTTTCAATTTTCTGTATTTTTTAAACTATTTTTTTCCTTTTTTATATTGTTAGGTCTTATATGTTTTTCAATTTTCTGTATTTTTTAAACTATTTTTTTTCTTTTTGTCATTCCATTTCATTTTTGAAATTTTTATTCAAATTTTGTCCTTTTTTCTTTTCTTACTTTTTATATTTTTTTTTGTATTTTTGTATTTTTTTTCTTTTTTTGTGCTTTATTTATCTTTTTTCTGTTGCTTTCATTTTTTTATTTTCTTTCTTTGTTTATAATTTCATAAATTTTTATAAAGTTTTGGAATTTTTTATTTTTCTATCTTGTTTACTTTTATCATTCTCGGTTATTTTCTATTGCATTTTTATAATTTTTCATTAACTTTTTCTCCTTTCAAATTTTTCATCTTTTTTTTATGTGCTTTCATTTTTTTTTGTTCACTTTTTCCTTTGTTTTGAAATTTTCTACAAATTTTTTTCTTTTTCTTTTCTTTCATATTTTTGCCTCTTCATTTTTTATTTTTTTCTTCTTTTTCTCATTTTTTCTCAAATTTTATTTTATGTATTTTGTATTTTGTATTTTCATTTTTTTATTTTTTTTTGCTTTTTCTTAAATCTTTTTGTTCACACTTTTTTTTATTTCTTCTTTATAATTTTAAAACCTCAAACTTCTTTTTTTGTGCACTTTCTTTTATTTTTATTTATATTTTTTATTAACTTTAATTTTATTTTTCATTTTTCATATTTTATATCTTCGTCCTCTATTTGTTATATTTTTTCGTTTTTCTTTGTACATTCTAAACTAAAAGTTTTTTCCATTTTATATTTGAAATTTTTATTCATTTTGTCTTTTTGTATTTTTTTGATTCGCTAATTTTTGATTTTCTTACTTTTTTCTTTTTGTTTATTTTTATTTTTACCTTTTTTTGTATTTTATTTATTTTTTCATTTATTTTTCATTTATATTTTAAAAAATTTTTATAAAGTTCAAAATTTTTTTTTTATTTTTTTATTTTCTTTCTACTTTGTATTTTTTTAATAACTTTTTCCCTTCACAATTTTCCTTCTTTTTGCTTTTTTTTCATATGCTTTCCTTTTTACTTGTTTTAAAATTTTTTATTTTTCTCTTTTTTATTCCAATTCTTTTGCCTTTTCTTTTTTTTTTTTTTCCCTCAAATTTCCTTTCATTTCTTATTTGCGTTTTAAAATTCTCATACTTTTTTTATTTTGCATTAACTTTTCTTTTTTTTAATTTTTTGTCTGACTTTTTATATTGTTAGGTCTTCTATGTTTTTCAATTTTTTGTATTTTTTAAACAATTTTTTTTCATTTTGTCATTCCATTTCATTTTTGAAAATTTTATTCGATTTTTGTCCTTTTTATATTTTTTGTTGTATTTTTTTTCTTTTTTTGTGCTTTATTTATCTTTTTTCTTTTTCTATATTTATTTTTTATTTTCTTTCTTTGTTTATAGTTTTATAAATTTTTATAAAGTTTTGGGAATTTTTTATTTTTCTATCTTTTTTCTTTTATCATTCTTGGTTATTTTCTTTTGCATTTTTATATTTTTTCATTAACTTTTTCTCCTTTCGAATTTTTCTTCTTTTTTTTATGTGCTTTTATTTTTTTTTTTTTCACTTTTTCCTTTGTTTTGAAATTTTCTATAAATTTTTTTCTTTTTCTTTTCTTTCATATTTTTGCCTCTTCATTTTTTTTCTCAAAATTTATTTTATGTATTTTGTATTTTCCTTTTTTATTTTTTTCTTGCTTTTTCTTAAATCTTTTTGTTCACACTTTTTTTTTATTTCTTCTTTATAATTTTAAAACCTCAAACTTCTTTTTTTGTCACTTTCTTTTATTTTTATTCATATTTTTTATTAACTTTTATTTTATTTTTCATCTTTCATATTTTATATCTTTGTCCTCTATTTGTTATTTTTTTTTTTGTTTTTCTTTGTACATTCGAAACTAAAAGTTTTTTCCATTTTATATTTGAAATTTTTATTCATTTTGTCTTATTATATTTTTTTGATTCGCTAATTTTTTATTTTCTTACTTTGTTACTTTTTCCTTTTTGTTCATTTTTATTTTTTCCTTTTTTCATATTTTATTTAATTTTTTCCCTTAATTTATTTTTTCATTTATTTTTTTTATTTTTTTATTTTCTTTTTTTTTTCTACTTTGTAATTTTTTAAAAACTTTTTCCCTTCACGATTTTCCTTCTTTTTGCTTTTTTTTTTTTTTTTAGTATGCTTTCATTTTTACTTGTTTTAAGTTTTCTGTTGTTTTAAAATTTTTTATTTTTCTGTTTTTTATTCCAATTCTTTTGTCCTTTCATTTTTAATCTTTTGTTGCTTTCCTTTTTTTTTTCCCACAAATTTCCTTTCATTTCTTATTTGCGTTTTAAATACTCATACTTTTTTTTATTTTGCATTAACTTTTCTCTTTTTTAATTTTTTATCTGACTTTTTATATTGTTAGGTCTTATATGTCTTTCAATTTTTTGTATTTTTTAAACTATTTTTTTTCATTTTGTCATTCCATTTCAGTTTTGAAATTTTTATTCAATTTTTGCCCTTTTTATATTTTTATTTTTCTATCTTTTTTTCTTTTATCATTCTTGGTTATTTTCTATTGCATTTTTATAATTTTTCATTAACTTTTTCTCCTTTCAAATTTTTCTTCTTTTTTCTATGTGCTTTCATTTTGTCTTTTTATTTTTTTTTATTCGCTAATTTTTTATTTTCTTACTTTGTTGCTTTTTTATTTTTTCCTTTTTTCGTATTTTATTTAATTTTTTCCCTTGATTTCTTTTTTATTTATATTTTAGAAAATTTTTATAAAGTTCAATTTTTTTCTTATTTTTTGAATCTTTTTTATTTTTTTTCTACTTTGTAATTTTTTAATAACTTTTTCCCTTCACAATTTTCCTTCTTCTTGTTTTTTTTTTTTCATGTACTTTCATTTTTTCGTTCTTTTAAAATTTTTTATTTTTCTGTTTTTTATTCCAAAGCTTTTGTCTTTTCTTGCTATTCTATTTTTTTTCCCACAAATTTCCTTTCATTTCTTATTTCTGTTTTTAAATTCTCATAATTTTTTTATTTTGCATTAACTTTTCTCTTTTTTAATTTTTTGTCTGACTTTTTATATTGTTAGGTCTTATATGTTTTTCAATTTTCTGTATTTTTTAAACTATTTTTTTCCTTTTTTATATTGTTAGGTCTTATATGTTTTTCAATTTTCTGTATTTTTTAAACTATTTTTTTTCTTTTTGTCATTCCATTTCATTTTTGAAATTTTTATTCAAATTTTGTCCTTTTTTCTTTTCTTACTTTTTATATTTTTTTTTGTATTTTTGTATTTTTTTTCTTTTTTTGTGCTTTATTTATCTTTTTTCTGTTGCTTTCATTTTTTTATTTTCTTTCTTTGTTTATAATTTCATAAATTTTTATAAAGTTTTGGAATTTTTTATTTTTCTATCTTGTTTACTTTTATCATTCTCGGTTATTTTCTATTGCATTTTTATAATTTTTCATTAACTTTTTCTCCTTTCAAATTTTTCATCTTTTTTTTATGTGCTTTCATTTTTTTTTGTTCACTTTTTCCTTTGTTTTGAAATTTTCTACAAATTTTTTTCTTTTTCTTTTCTTTCATATTTTTGCCTCTTCATTTTTTATTTTTTTCTTCTTTTTCTCATTTTTTCTCAAATTTTATTTTATGTATTTTGTATTTTGTATTTTCATTTTTTTATTTTTTTTTGCTTTTTCTTAAATCTTTTTGTTCACACTTTTTTTTATTTCTTCTTTATAATTTTAAAACCTCAAACTTCTTTTTTTGTGCACTTTCTTTTATTTTTATTTATATTTTTTATTAACTTTAATTTTATTTTTCATTTTTCATATTTTATATCTTCGTCCTCTATTTGTTATATTTTTTCGTTTTTCTTTGTACATTCTAAACTAAAAGTTTTTTCCATTTTATATTTGAAATTTTTATTCATTTTGTCTTTTTGTATTTTTTTGATTCGCTAATTTTTGATTTTCTTACTTTTTTCTTTTTGTTTATTTTTATTTTTACCTTTTTTTGTATTTTATTTATTTTTTCATTTATTTTTCATTTATATTTTAAAAAATTTTTATAAAGTTCAAAATTTTTTTTTTATTTTTTTATTTTCTTTCTACTTTGTATTTTTTTAATAACTTTTTCCCTTCACAATTTTCCTTCTTTTTGCTTTTTTTTCATATGCTTTCCTTTTTACTTGTTTTAAAATTTTTTATTTTTCTCTTTTTTATTCCAATTCTTTTGCCTTTTCTTTTTTTTTTTTTTCCCTCAAATTTCCTTTCATTTCTTATTTGCGTTTTAAAATTCTCATACTTTTTTTATTTTGCATTAACTTTTCTTTTTTTTAATTTTTTGTCTGACTTTTTATATTGTTAGGTCTTCTATGTTTTTCAATTTTTTGTATTTTTTAAACAATTTTTTTTCATTTTGTCATTCCATTTCATTTTTGAAAATTTTATTCGATTTTTGTCCTTTTTATATTTTTTGTTGTATTTTTTTTCTTTTTTTGTGCTTTATTTATCTTTTTTCTTTTTCTATATTTATTTTTTATTTTCTTTCTTTGTTTATAGTTTTATAAATTTTTATAAAGTTTTGGGAATTTTTTATTTTTCTATCTTTTTTCTTTTATCATTCTTGGTTATTTTCTTTTGCATTTTTATATTTTTTCATTAACTTTTTCTCCTTTCGAATTTTTCTTCTTTTTTTTATGTGCTTTTATTTTTTTTTTTTTCACTTTTTCCTTTGTTTTGAAATTTTCTATAAATTTTTTTCTTTTTCTTTTCTTTCATATTTTTGCCTCTTCATTTTTTTTCTCAAAATTTATTTTATGTATTTTGTATTTTCCTTTTTTATTTTTTTCTTGCTTTTTCTTAAATCTTTTTGTTCACACTTTTTTTTTATTTCTTCTTTATAATTTTAAAACCTCAAACTTCTTTTTTTGTCACTTTCTTTTATTTTTATTCATATTTTTTATTAACTTTTATTTTATTTTTCATCTTTCATATTTTATATCTTTGTCCTCTATTTGTTATTTTTTTTTTTTTGTTTTTCTTTGTACATTCGAAACTAAAAGTTTTTTCCATTTTATATTTGAAATTTTTATTCATTTTGTCTTATTATATTTTTTTGATTCGCTAATTTTTTATTTTCTTACTTTGTTACTTTTTCCTTTTTGTTCATTTTTATTTTTTCCTTTTTTCATATTTTATTTAATTTTTTCCCTTAATTTATTTTTTCATTTATTTTTTTTATTTTTTTATTTTCTTTTTTTTTTTCTACTTTGTAATTTTTTAAAAACTTTTTCCCTTCACGATTTTCCTTCTTTTTGCTTTTTTTTTTTTTTTTAGTATGCTTTCATTTTTACTTGTTTTAAGTTTTCTGTTGTTTTAAAATTTTTTATTTTTCTGTTTTTTATTCCAATTCTTTTGTCCTTTCATTTTTAATCTTTTGTTGCTTTCCTTTTTTTTTTCCCACAAATTTCCTTTCATTTCTTATTTGCGTTTTAAATACTCATACTTTTTTTTATTTTGCATTAACTTTTCTCTTTTTTAATTTTTTATCTGACTTTTTATATTGTTAGGTCTTATATGTCTTTCAATTTTTTGTATTTTTTAAACTATTTTTTTTCATTTTGTCATTCCATTTCAGTTTTGAAATTTTTATTCAATTTTTGCCCTTTTTATATTTTTATTTTTCTATCTTTTTTTCTTTTATCATTCTTGGTTATTTTCTATTGCATTTTTATAATTTTTCATTAACTTTTTCTCCTTTCAAATTTTTCTTCTTTTTTCTATGTGCTTTCATTTTGTCTTTTTATTTTTTTTTATTCGCTAATTTTTTATTTTCTTACTTTGTTGCTTTTTTATTTTTTCCTTTTTTCGTATTTTATTTAATTTTTTCCCTTGATTTCTTTTTTATTTATATTTTAGAAAATTTTTATAAAGTTCAATTTTTTTCTTATTTTTTGAATCTTTTTTATTTTTTTTCTACTTTGTAATTTTTTAATAACTTTTTCCCTTCACAATTTTCCTTCTTCTTGTTTTTTTTTTTCATGTACTTTCATTTTTTCGTTCTTTTAAAATTTTTTATTTTTCTGTTTTTTATTCCAAAGCTTTTGTCTTTTCTTGCTATTCTATTTTTTTTCCCACAAATTTCCTTTCATTTCTTATTTCTGTTTTTAAATTCTCATAATTTTTTTATTTTGCATTAACTTTTCTCTTTTTTAATTTTTTGTCTGACTTTTTATATTGTTAGGTCTTATATGTTTTTCAATTTTCTGTATTTTTTAAACTATTTTTTTCCTTTTTTATATTGTTAGGTCTTATATGTTTTTCAATTTTCTGTATTTTTTAAACTATTTTTTTTCTTTTTGTCATTCCATTTCATTTTTGAAATTTTTATTCAAATTTTGTCCTTTTTTCTTTTCTTACTTTTTATATTTTTTTTTGTATTTTTGTATTTTTTTTCTTTTTTTGTGCTTTATTTATCTTTTTTCTGTTGCTTTCATTTTTTTATTTTCTTTCTTTGTTTATAATTTCATAAATTTTTATAAAGTTTTGGAATTTTTTATTTTTCTATCTTGTTTACTTTTATCATTCTCGGTTATTTTCTATTGCATTTTTATAATTTTTCATTAACTTTTTCTCCTTTCAAATTTTTCATCTTTTTTTTATGTGCTTTTCATTTTTTTTTGTTCACTTTTTCCTTTGTTTTGAAATTTTTCTACAAATTTTTTTCTTTTTCTTTTCTTTCATATTTTTTGCCTCTTCATTTTTTATTTTTTTCTTCTTTTTCTCATTTTTTCTCAAATTTTTTATGTATTTTGTATTTTGTATTTTCATTTTTTTATTTTTTTTTGCTTTTTCTTAAATCTTTTTGTTCACACTTTTTTTTATTTCTTCTTTATAATTTTAAAACCTCAAACTTCTTTTTTTGTGCACTTTCTTTTATTTTTATTTATATTTTTTATTAACTTTAATTTTATTTTTCATTTTTCATATTTTATATCTTCGTCCTCTATTTGTTATATTTTTTCGTTTTTCTTTGTACATTCTAAACTAAAAGTTTTTTCCATTTTATATTTGAAATTTTTATTCATTTTGTCTTTTTGTATTTTTTTGATTCGCTAATTTTTGATTTTCTTACTTTTTTCTTTTTGTTTATTTTTATTTTTACCTTTTTTTGTATTTTATTTATTTTTTCATTTATTTTTCATTTATATTTTAAAAAATTTTTATAAAGTTCAAAATTTTTTTTTTATTTTTTTATTTTCTTTCTACTTTGTATTTTTTTAATAACTTTTTCCCTTCACAATTTTCCTTCTTTTTGCTTTTTTTTCATATGCTTTCCTTTTTACTTGTTTTAAAATTTTTTATTTTTCTCTTTTTTATTCCAATTCTTTTGCCTTTTCTTTTTTTTTTTTTTCCCTCAAATTTCCTTTCATTTCTTATTTGCGTTTTAAAATTCTCATACTTTTTTTATTTTGCATTAACTTTTCTTTTTTTTAATTTTTTGTCTGACTTTTTATATTGTTAGGTCTTCTATGTTTTTCAATTTTTTGTATTTTTTAAACAATTTTTTTTCATTTTGTCATTCCATTTCATTTTTGAAAATTTTATTCGATTTTTGTCCTTTTTATATTTTTTGTTGTATTTTTTTTCTTTTTTTGTGCTTTATTTATCTTTTTTCTTTTTCTATATTTATTTTTTATTTTCTTTCTTTGTTTATAGTTTTATAAATTTTTATAAAGTTTTGGGAATTTTTTATTTTTCTATCTTTTTTCTTTTATCATTCTTGGTTATTTTCTTTTGCATTTTTATATTTTTTCATTAACTTTTTCTCCTTTCGAATTTTTCTTCTTTTTTTTATGTGCTTTTATTTTTTTTTTTTTCACTTTTTCCTTTGTTTTGAAATTTTCTATAAATTTTTTTCTTTTTCTTTTCTTTCATATTTTTGCCTCTTCATTTTTTTTCTCAAAATTTATTTTATGTATTTTGTATTTTCCTTTTTTATTTTTTTCTTGCTTTTTCTTAAATCTTTTTGTTCACACTTTTTTTTTATTTCTTCTTTATAATTTTAAAACCTCAAACTTCTTTTTTTGTCACTTTCTTTTATTTTTATTCATATTTTTTATTAACTTTTATTTTATTTTTCATCTTTCATATTTTATATCTTTGTCCTCTATTTGTTATTTTTTTTTTTTGTTTTTCTTTGTACATTCGAAACTAAAAGTTTTTTCCATTTTATATTTGAAATTTTTATTCATTTTGTCTTATTATATTTTTTTGATTCGCTAATTTTTTATTTTCTTACTTTGTTACTTTTTCCTTTTTGTTCATTTTTATTTTTTCCTTTTTTCATATTTTATTTAATTTTTTCCCTTAATTTATTTTTTCATTTATTTTTTTTATTTTTTTATTTTCTTTTTTTTTTTCTACTTTGTAATTTTTTAAAAACTTTTTCCCTTCACGATTTTCCTTCTTTTTGCTTTTTTTTTTTTTTTTAGTATGCTTTCATTTTTACTTGTTTTAAGTTTTCTGTTGTTTTAAAATTTTTTATTTTTCTGTTTTTTATTCCAATTCTTTTGTCCTTTCATTTTTAATCTTTTGTTGCTTTCCTTTTTTTTTTCCCACAAATTTCCTTTCATTTCTTATTTGCGTTTTAAATACTCATACTTTTTTTTATTTTGCATTAACTTTTCTCTTTTTTAATTTTTTATCTGACTTTTTATATTGTTAGGTCTTATATGTCTTTCAATTTTTTGTATTTTTTAAACTATTTTTTTTCATTTTGTCATTCCATTTCAGTTTTGAAATTTTTATTCAATTTTTGCCCTTTTTATATTTTTATTTTTCTATCTTTTTTTCTTTTATCATTCTTGGTTATTTTCTATTGCATTTTTATAATTTTTCATTAACTTTTTCTCCTTTCAAATTTTTCTTCTTTTTTCTATGTGCTTTCATTTTGTCTTTTTATTTTTTTTTATTCGCTAATTTTTTATTTTCTTACTTTGTTGCTTTTTTATTTTTTCCTTTTTTCGTATTTTATTTAATTTTTTCCCTTGATTTCTTTTTTATTTATATTTTAGAAAATTTTTATAAAGTTCAATTTTTTTCTTATTTTTTGAATCTTTTTTATTTTTTTTCTACTTTGTAATTTTTTAATAACTTTTTCCCTTCACAATTTTCCTTCTTCTTGTTTTTTTTTTTCATGTACTTTCATTTTTTCGTTCTTTTAAAATTTTTTATTTTTCTGTTTTTTATTCCAAAGCTTTTGTCTTTTCTTGCTATTCTATTTTTTTTCCCACAAATTTCCTTTCATTTCTTATTTCTGTTTTTAAATTCTCATAATTTTTTTATTTTGCATTAACTTTTCTCTTTTTTAATTTTTTGTCTGACTTTTTATATTGTTAGGTCTTATATGTTTTTCAATTTTCTGTATTTTTTAAACTATTTTTTTCCTTTTTTATATTGTTAGGTCTTATATGTTTTTCAATTTTCTGTATTTTTTAAACTATTTTTTTTCTTTTTGTCATTCCATTTCATTTTTGAAATTTTTATTCAAATTTTGTCCTTTTTTCTTTTCTTACTTTTTATATTTTTTGTTGTATTTTTCTTTTTTTTTTCTTTTTTTGTGCTTTATTTATCTTTTTTCTGTTGCTTTCATTTTTTAATTTTCTTTCTTTGTTTATAATTTCATAAATTTTTATAAAGTTTTGGAATTTTTTATTTTTCTATCTTGTTTACTTTTATCATTCTCGGTTATTTTCTATTGCATTTTTATAATTTTTCATTAACTTTTTCTCCTTTCAAATTTTTTTTCTTTTTTTTATGTGCTTTCATTTTTTTTTGTTCACTTTTTCCTTTGTTTTGAAATTTTCTACAAATTTTTTTCTTTTTCTTTTCTTTCATATTTTTGCCTCTTCATTTTTTATTTTTTTCTTCTTTTTCTCATTTTTTCTCAAATTTTATTTTATGTATTTTGTATTTTGTATTTTCATTTTTTTATTTTTTTTTGCTTTTTCTTAAATCTTTTTGTTCACACTTTTTTTTATTTCTTCTTTATAATTTTAAAACCTCAAACTTCTTTTTTTGTGCACTTTCTTTTATTTTTATTTATATTTTTTATTAACTTTAATTTTATTTTTCATTTTTCATATTTTATATCTTCGTCCTCTATTTGTTATATTTTTTCGTTTTTCTTTGTACATTCTAAACTAAAAGTTTTTTCCATTTTATATTTGAAATTTTTATTCATTTTGTCTTTTTGTATTTTTTTGATTCGCTAATTTTTGATTTTCTTACTTTTTTCTTTTTGTTTATTTTTATTTTTACCTTTTTTTGTATTTTATTTATTTTTTCATTTATTTTTCATTTATATTTTAAAAAATTTTTATAAAGTTCAAAATTTTTTTTTTATTTTTTTATTTTCTTTCTACTTTGTATTTTTTTAATAACTTTTTCCCTTCACAATTTTCCTTCTTTTTGCTTTTTTTTCATATGCTTTCCTTTTTACTTGTTTTAAAATTTTTTATTTTTCTCTTTTTTATTCCAATTCTTTTGCCTTTTCTTTTTTTTTTTTTTCCCTCAAATTTCCTTTCATTTCTTATTTGCGTTTTAAAATTCTCATACTTTTTTTATTTTGCATTAACTTTTCTTTTTTTTAATTTTTTGTCTGACTTTTTATATTGTTAGGTCTTCTATGTTTTTCAATTTTTTGTATTTTTTAAACAATTTTTTTTCATTTTGTCATTCCATTTCATTTTTGAAAATTTTATTCGATTTTTGTCCTTTTTATATTTTTTGTTGTATTTTTTTTCTTTTTTTGTGCTTTATTTATCTTTTTTCTTTTTCTATATTTATTTTTTATTTTCTTTCTTTGTTTATAGTTTTATAAATTTTTATAAAGTTTTGGGAATTTTTTATTTTTCTATCTTTTTTCTTTTATCATTCTTGGTTATTTTCTTTTGCATTTTTATATTTTTTCATTAACTTTTTCTCCTTTCGAATTTTTCTTCTTTTTTTTATGTGCTTTTATTTTTTTTTTTTTCACTTTTTCCTTTGTTTTGAAATTTTCTATAAATTTTTTTCTTTTTCTTTTCTTTCATATTTTTGCCTCTTCATTTTTTTTCTCAAAATTTATTTTATGTATTTTGTATTTTCCTTTTTTATTTTTTTCTTGCTTTTTCTTAAATCTTTTTGTTCACACTTTTTTTTTATTTCTTCTTTATAATTTTAAAACCTCAAACTTCTTTTTTTGTCACTTTCTTTTATTTTTATTCATATTTTTTATTAACTTTTATTTTATTTTTCATCTTTCATATTTTATATCTTTGTCCTCTATTTGTTATTTTTTTTTTTTGTTTTTCTTTGTACATTCGAAACTAAAAGTTTTTTCCATTTTATATTTGAAATTTTTATTCATTTTGTCTTATTATATTTTTTTGATTCGCTAATTTTTTATTTTCTTACTTTGTTACTTTTTCCTTTTTGTTCATTTTTATTTTTTCCTTTTTTCATATTTTATTTAATTTTTTCCCTTAATTTATTTTTTCATTTATTTTTTTTATTTTTTTATTTTCTTTTTTTTTTTCTACTTTGTAATTTTTTAAAAACTTTTTCCCTTCACGATTTTCCTTCTTTTTGCTTTTTTTTTTTTTTTTAGTATGCTTTCATTTTTACTTGTTTTAAGTTTTCTGTTGTTTTAAAATTTTTTATTTTTCTGTTTTTTATTCCAATTCTTTTGTCCTTTCATTTTTAATCTTTTGTTGCTTTCCTTTTTTTTTTCCCACAAATTTCCTTTCATTTCTTATTTGCGTTTTAAATACTCATACTTTTTTTTATTTTGCATTAACTTTTCTCTTTTTTAATTTTTTATCTGACTTTTTATATTGTTAGGTCTTATATGTCTTTCAATTTTTTGTATTTTTTAAACTATTTTTTTTCATTTTGTCATTCCATTTCAGTTTTGAAATTTTTATTCAATTTTTGCCCTTTTTATATTTTTATTTTTCTATCTTTTTTTCTTTTATCATTCTTGGTTATTTTCTATTGCATTTTTATAATTTTTCATTAACTTTTTCTCCTTTCAAATTTTTCTTCTTTTTTCTATGTGCTTTCATTTTGTCTTTTTATTTTTTTTTATTCGCTAATTTTTTATTTTCTTACTTTGTTGCTTTTTTATTTTTTCCTTTTTTCGTATTTTATTTAATTTTTTCCCTTGATTTCTTTTTTATTTATATTTTAGAAAATTTTTATAAAGTTCAATTTTTTTCTTATTTTTTGAATCTTTTTTATTTTTTTTCTACTTTGTAATTTTTTAATAACTTTTTCCCTTCACAATTTTCCTTCTTCTTGTTTTTTTTTTTCATGTACTTTCATTTTTTCGTTCTTTTAAAATTTTTTATTTTTCTGTTTTTTATTCCAAAGCTTTTGTCTTTTCTTGCTATTCTATTTTTTTTCCCACAAATTTCCTTTCATTTCTTATTTCTGTTTTTAAATTCTCATAATTTTTTTATTTTGCATTAACTTTTCTCTTTTTTAATTTTTTGTCTGACTTTTTATATTGTTAGGTCTTATATGTTTTTCAATTTTCTGTATTTTTTAAACTATTTTTTTCCTTTTTTATATTGTTAGGTCTTATATGTTTTTCAATTTTCTGTATTTTTTAAACTATTTTTTTTCTTTTTGTCATTCCATTTCATTTTTGAAATTTTTATTCAAATTTTGTCCTTTTTTCTTTTCTTACTTTTTATATTTTTTGTTGTATTTTTGTTTTTTTTTCTTTTTTTGTGCTTTATTTATCTTTTTTCTGTTGCTTTCATTTTTTTAATTTTCTTTCTTTGTTTATAATTTCATAAATTTTTATAAAGTTTTGGAATTTTTTATTTTTCTATCTTGTTTACTTTTATCATTCTCGGTTATTTTCTATTGCATTTTTATAATTTTTCATTAACTTTTTCTCCTTTCAAATTTTTCATCTTTTTTTTATGTGCTTTCATTTTTTTTTGTTCACTTTTTCCTTTGTTTTGAAATTTTCTACAAATTTTTTTCTTTTTCTTTTCTTTCATATTTTTGCCTCTTCATTTTTTATTTTTTTCTTCTTTTTCTCATTTTTTCTCAAATTTTATTTTATGTATTTTGTATTTTGTATTTTCATTTTTTTATTTTTTTTTGCTTTTTCTTAAATCTTTTTGTTCACACTTTTTTTTATTTCTTCTTTATAATTTTAAAACCTCAAACTTCTTTTTTTGTGCACTTTCTTTTATTTTTATTTATATTTTTTATTAACTTTAATTTTATTTTTCATTTTTCATATTTTATATCTTCGTCCTCTATTTGTTATATTTTTTCGTTTTTCTTTGTACATTCTAAACTAAAAGTTTTTTCCATTTTATATTTGAAATTTTTATTCATTTTGTCTTTTTGTATTTTTTTGATTCGCTAATTTTTGATTTTCTTACTTTTTTCTTTTTGTTTATTTTTATTTTTACCTTTTTTTGTATTTTATTTATTTTTTCATTTATTTTTCATTTATATTTTAAAAAATTTTTATAAAGTTCAAAATTTTTTTTTTATTTTTTTATTTTCTTTCTACTTTGTATTTTTTTAATAACTTTTTCCCTTCACAATTTTCCTTCTTTTTGCTTTTTTTTCATATGCTTTCCTTTTTACTTGTTTTAAAATTTTTTATTTTTCTCTTTTTTATTCCAATTCTTTTGCCTTTTCTTTTTTTTTTTTTTTCCCTCAAATTTCCTTTCATTTCTTATTTGCGTTTTAAAATTCTCATACTTTTTTTATTTTGCATTAACTTTTCTTTTTTTTAATTTTTTGTCTGACTTTTTATATTGTTAGGTCTTCTATGTTTTTCAATTTTTTGTATTTTTTAAACAATTTTTTTTCATTTTGTCATTCCATTTCATTTTTGAAAATTTTATTCGATTTTTGTCCTTTTTATATTTTTTGTTGTATTTTTTTTCTTTTTTTGTGCTTTATTTATCTTTTTTCTTTTTCTATATTTATTTTTTATTTTCTTTCTTTGTTTATAGTTTTATAAATTTTTATAAAGTTTTGGGAATTTTTTATTTTTCTATCTTTTTTCTTTTATCATTCTTGGTTATTTTCTTTTGCATTTTTATATTTTTTCATTAACTTTTTCTCCTTTCGAATTTTTCTTCTTTTTTTTATGTGCTTTTATTTTTTTTTTTTTCACTTTTTCCTTTGTTTTGAAATTTTCTATAAATTTTTTTCTTTTTCTTTTCTTTCATATTTTTGCCTCTTCATTTTTTTTCTCAAAATTTATTTTATGTATTTTGTATTTTCCTTTTTTATTTTTTTCTTGCTTTTTCTTAAATCTTTTTGTTCACACTTTTTTTTTATTTCTTCTTTATAATTTTAAAACCTCAAACTTCTTTTTTTGTCACTTTCTTTTATTTTTATTCATATTTTTTATTAACTTTTATTTTATTTTTCATCTTTCATATTTTATATCTTTGTCCTCTATTTGTTATTTTTTTTTTTTGTTTTTCTTTGTACATTCGAAACTAAAAGTTTTTTCCATTTTATATTTGAAATTTTTATTCATTTTGTCTTATTATATTTTTTTGATTCGCTAATTTTTTATTTTCTTACTTTGTTACTTTTTCCTTTTTGTTCATTTTTATTTTTTCCTTTTTTCATATTTTATTTAATTTTTTCCCTTAATTTATTTTTTCATTTATTTTTTTTATTTTTTTATTTTCTTTTTTTTTTCTACTTTGTAATTTTTTAAAAACTTTTTCCCTTCACGATTTTCCTTCTTTTTGCTTTTTTTTTTTTTTTTTAGTATGCTTTCATTTTTACTTGTTTTAAGTTTTCTGTTGTTTTAAAATTTTTTATTTTTCTGTTTTTTATTCCAATTCTTTTGTCCTTTCATTTTTCATCTTTTGTTGCTTTCCTTTTTTTTTCCCCACAAATTTCCTTTCATTTCTTATTTGCGTTTTAAATACTCATACTTTTTTTTATTTTGCATTAACTTTTCTCTTTTTTAATTTTTTATCTGACTTTTTATATTGTTAGGTCTTATATGTCTTTCAATTTTTTGTATTTTTTAAACTATTTTTTTTCATTTTGTCATTCCATTTCAGTTTTGAAATTTTTATTCAATTTTTGCCCTTTTTATATTTTTATTTTTCTATCTTTTTTTCTTTTATCATTCTTGGTTATTTTCTATTGCATTTTTATAATTTTTCATTAACTTTTTCTCCTTTCAAATTTTTCTTCTTTTTTCTATGTGCTTTCATTTTGTCTTTTTATTTTTTTTTATTCGCTAATTTTTTATTTTCTTACTTTGTTGCTTTTTTATTTTTTCCTTTTTTCGTATTTTATTTAATTTTTTCCCTTGATTTCTTTTTTATTTATATTTTAGAAAATTTTTATAAAGTTCAATTTTTTTCTTATTTTTTGAATCTTTTTTATTTTTTTTCTACTTTGTAATTTTTTAATAACTTTTTCCCTTCACAATTTTCCTTCTTCTTGTTTTTTTTTTTCATGTACTTTCATTTTTTCGTTCTTTTAAAATTTTTTATTTTTCTGTTTTTTATTCCAAAGCTTTTGTCTTTTCTTGCTATTCTTTTTTTTTTCCCACAAATTTCCTTTCATTTCTTATTTCTGTTTTTAAATTCTCATAATTTTTTTATTTTGCATTAACTTTTCTCTTTTTTAATTTTTTGTCTGACTTTTTATATTGTTAGGTCTTATATGTTTTTCAATTTTCTGTATTTTTTAAACTATTTTTTTTCTTTTTTATATTGTTAGGTCTTATATGTTTTTCAATTTTCTGTATTTTTTAAACTATTTTTTTTTCTTTTTGTCATTCCATTTCATTTTTGAAATTTTTATTCAAATTTTGTCCTTTTTTCTTTTCTTACTTTTTATATTTTTTGTTGTATTTTTGTTTTTTTTTTCTTTTTTTGTGCTTTATTTATCTTTTTTCTGTTGCTTTCATTTTTTTATTTTCTTTCTTTCTTTATAATTTCATAAATTTTTATAAAGTTTTGGAATTTTTTATTTTTCTATCTTGTTTACTTTTATCATTCTCGGTTATTTTCTATTGCATTTTTATAATTTTTCATTAACTTTTTCTCCTTTCAAATTTTTCATCTTTTTTTTATGTGCTTTCATTTTTTTTTGTTCACTTTTTCCTTTGTTTTGAAATTTTCTACAAATTTTTTTCTTTTTCTTTTCTTTCATATTTTTGCCTCTTCATTTTTTATTTTTTTCTTCTTTTTCTCATTTTTTCTCAAATTTTATTTTATGTATTTTGTATTTTGTATTTTCATTTTTTTATTTTTTTTTGCTTTTTCTTAAATCTTTTTGTTCACACTTTTTTTTATTTCTTCTTTATAATTTTAAAACCTCAAACTTCTTTTTTTGTGCACTTTCTTTTATTTTTATTTATATTTTTTATTAACTTTAATTTTATTTTTCATTTTTCATATTTTATATCTTCGTCCTCTATTTGTTATATTTTTTCGTTTTTCTTTGTACATTCTAAACTAAAAGTTTTTTCCATTTTATATTTGAAATTTTTATTCATTTTGTCTTTTTGTATTTTTTTGATTCGCTAATTTTTGATTTTCTTACTTTCTTCTTTTTGTTTATTTTTATTTTTACCTTTTTTTGTATTTTATTTATTTTTTCATTTATTTTTCATTTATATTTTAAAATATTTTTATAAAGTTCAAAATTTTTTTTTTATTTTTTTATTTTCTTTCTACTTTGTATTTTTTTAATAACTTTTTCCCTTCACAATTTTCCTTCTTTTTGCTTTTTTTTCATATGCTTTCCTTTTTACTTGTTTTAAAATTTTTTATTTTTCTCTTTTTTATTCCAATTCTTTTGCCTTTTCTTTTTTTTTTTTTTCCCTCAAATTTCCTTTCATTTCTTATTTGCGTTTTAAAATTCTCATACTTTTTTTATTTTGCATTAACTTTTCTTTTTTTTAATTTTTTGTCTGACTTTTTATATTGTTAGGTCTTCTATGTTTTTCAATTTTTTGTATTTTTTAAACAATTTTTTTTCATTTTGTCATTCCATTTCATTTTTGAAAATTTTATTCGATTTTTGTCCTTTTTATATTTTTTGTTGTATTTTTTTTCTTTTTTTGTGCTTTATTTATCTTTTTTCTTTTTCTATATTTATTTTTTATTTTCTTTCTTTGTTTATAGTTTTATAAATTTTTATAAAGTTTTGGGAATTTTTTATTTTTCTATCTTTTTTCTTTTATCATTCTTGGTTATTTTCTTTTGCATTTTTATATTTTTTCATTAACTTTTTCTCCTTTCGAATTTTTCTTCTTTTTTTTATGTGCTTTTATTTTTTTTTTTTTCACTTTTTCCTTTGTTTTGAAATTTTCTATAAATTTTTTTCTTTTTCTTTTCTTTCATATTTTTGCCTCTTCATTTTTTTTCTCAAAATTTATTTTATGTATTTTGTATTTTCCTTTTTTATTTTTTTCTTGCTTTTTCTTAAATCTTTTTGTTCACACTTTTTTTTTATTTCTTCTTTATAATTTTAAAACCTCAAACTTCTTTTTTTGTCACTTTCTTTTATTTTTATTCATATTTTTTATTAACTTTTATTTTATTTTTCATCTTTCATATTTTATATCTTTGTCCTCTATTTGTTATTTTTTTTTTTTGTTTTTCTTTGTACATTCGAAACTAAAAGTTTTTTCCATTTTATATTTGAAATTTTTATTCATTTTGTCTTATTATATTTTTTTGATTCGCTAATTTTTTATTTTCTTACTTTGTTACTTTTTCCTTTTTGTTCATTTTTATTTTTTCCTTTTTTCATATTTTATTTAATTTTTTCCCTTAATTTATTTTTTCATTTATTTTTTTTATTTTTTTATTTTCTTTTTTTTTTCTACTTTGTAATTTTTTAAAAACTTTTTCCCTTCACGATTTTCCTTCTTTTTGCTTTTTTTTTTTTTTTTTAGTATGCTTTCATTTTTACTTGTTTTAAGTTTTCTGTTGTTTTAAAATTTTTTATTTTTCTGTTTTTTATTCCAATTCTTTTGTCCTTTCATTTTTCATCTTTTGTTGCTTTCCTTTTTTTTTCCCCACAAATTTCCTTTCATTTCTTATTTGCGTTTTAAATACTCATACTTTTTTTTATTTTGCATTAACTTTTCTCTTTTTTAATTTTTTATCTGACTTTTTATATTGTTAGGTCTTATATGTCTTTCAATTTTTTGTATTTTTTAAACTATTTTTTTTCATTTTGTCATTCCATTTCAGTTTTGAAATTTTTATTCAATTTTTGCCCTTTTTATATTTTTATTTTTCTATCTTTTTTTCTTTTATCATTCTTGGTTATTTTCTATTGCATTTTTATAATTTTTCATTAACTTTTTCTCCTTTCAAATTTTTCTTCTTTTTTCTATGTGCTTTCATTTTGTCTTTTTATTTTTTTTTATTCGCTAATTTTTTATTTTCTTACTTTGTTGCTTTTTTATTTTTTCCTTTTTTCGTATTTTATTTAATTTTTTCCCTTGATTTCTTTTTTATTTATATTTTAGAAAATTTTTATAAAGTTCAATTTTTTTCTTATTTTTTGAATCTTTTTTATTTTTTTTCTACTTTGTAATTTTTTAATAACTTTTTCCCTTCACAATTTTCCTTCTTCTTGTTTTTTTTTTTCATGTACTTTCATTTTTTCGTTCTTTTAAAATTTTTTATTTTTCTGTTTTTTATTCCAAAGCTTTTGTCTTTTCTTGCTATTCTTTTTTTTTTCCCACAAATTTCCTTTCATTTCTTATTTCTGTTTTTAAATTCTCATAATTTTTTTATTTTGCATTAACTTTTCTCTTTTTTAATTTTTTGTCTGACTTTTTATATTGTTAGGTCTTATATGTTTTTCAATTTTCTGTATTTTTTAAACTATTTTTTTTCTTTTTTATATTGTTAGGTCTTATATGTTTTTCAATTTTCTGTATTTTTTAAACTATTTTTTTTTCTTTTTGTCATTCCATTTCATTTTTGAAATTTTTATTCAAATTTTGTCCTTTTTTCTTTTCTTACTTTTTATATTTTTTGTTGTATTTTTGTTTTTTTTTTCTTTTTTTGTGCTTTATTTATCTTTTTTCTGTTGCTTTCATTTTTTTATTTTCTTTCTTTGTTTATAATTTCATAAATTTTTATAAAGTTTTGGAATTTTTTATTTTTCTATCTTGTTTACTTTTATCATTCTCGGTTATTTTCTATTGCATTTTTATAATTTTTCATTAACTTTTTCTCCTTTCAAATTTTTCATCTTTTTTTTATGTGCTTTCATTTTTTTTTGTTCACTTTTTCCTTTGTTTTGAAATTTTCTACAAATTTTTTTCTTTTTCTTTTCTTTCATATTTTTGCCTCTTCATTTTTTATTTTTTTCTTCTTTTTCTCATTTTTTCTCAAATTTTATTTTATGTATTTTGTATTTTGTATTTTCATTTTTTTATTTTTTTTTGCTTTTTCTTAAATCTTTTTGTTCACACTTTTTTTTATTTCTTCTTTATAATTTTAAAACCTCAAACTTCTTTTTTTGTGCACTTTCTTTTATTTTTATTTATATTTTTTATTAACTTTAATTTTATTTTTCATTTTTCATATTTTATATCTTCGTCCTCTATTTGTTATATTTTTTCGTTTTTCTTTGTACATTCTAAACTAAAAGTTTTTTCCATTTTATATTTGAAATTTTTATTCATTTTGTCTTTTTGTATTTTTTTGATTCGCTAATTTTTGATTTTCTTACTTTCTTCTTTTTGTTTATTTTTATTTTTACCTTTTTTTGTATTTTATTTATTTTTTCATTTATTTTTCATTTATATTTTAAAATATTTTTATAAAGTTCAAAATTTTTTTTTTATTTTTTTATTTTCTTTCTACTTTGTATTTTTTTAATAACTTTTTCCCTTCACAATTTTCCTTCTTTTTGCTTTTTTTTCATATGCTTTCCTTTTTACTTGTTTTAAAATTTTTTATTTTTCTCTTTTTTATTCCAATTCTTTTGCCTTTTCTTTTTTTTTTTTTTCCCTCAAATTTCCTTTCATTTCTTATTTGCGTTTTAAAATTCTCATACTTTTTTTATTTTGCATTAACTTTTCTTTTTTTTAATTTTTTGTCTGACTTTTTATATTGTTAGGTCTTCTATGTTTTTCAATTTTTTGTATTTTTTAAACAATTTTTTTTCATTTTGTCATTCCATTTCATTTTTGAAAATTTTATTCGATTTTTGTCCTTTTTATATTTTTTGTTGTATTTTTTTTCTTTTTTTGTGCTTTATTTATCTTTTTTCTTTTTCTATATTTATTTTTTATTTTCTTTCTTTGTTTATAGTTTTATAAATTTTTATAAAGTTTTGGGAATTTTTTATTTTTCTATCTTTTTTCTTTTATCATTCTTGGTTATTTTCTTTTGCATTTTTATATTTTTTCATTAACTTTTTCTCCTTTCGAATTTTTCTTCTTTTTTTTATGTGCTTTTATTTTTTTTTTTTTCACTTTTTCCTTTGTTTTGAAATTTTCTATAAATTTTTTTCTTTTTCTTTTCTTTCATATTTTTGCCTCTTCATTTTTTTTCTCAAAATTTATTTTATGTATTTTGTATTTTCCTTTTTTATTTTTTTCTTGCTTTTTCTTAAATCTTTTTGTTCACACTTTTTTTTTATTTCTTCTTTATAATTTTAAAACCTCAAACTTCTTTTTTTGTCACTTTCTTTTATTTTTATTCATATTTTTTATTAACTTTTATTTTATTTTTCATCTTTCATATTTTATATCTTTGTCCTCTATTTGTTATTTTTTTTTTTTGTTTTTCTTTGTACATTCGAAACTAAAAGTTTTTTCCATTTTATATTTGAAATTTTTATTCATTTTGTCTTATTATATTTTTTTGATTCGCTAATTTTTTATTTTCTTACTTTGTTACTTTTTCCTTTTTGTTCATTTTTATTTTTTCCTTTTTTCATATTTTATTTAATTTTTTCCCTTAATTTATTTTTTCATTTATTTTTTTTATTTTTTTATTTTCTTTTTTTTTTCTACTTTGTAATTTTTTAAAAACTTTTTCCCTTCACGATTTTCCTTCTTTTTGCTTTTTTTTTTTTTTTTTAGTATGCTTTCATTTTTACTTGTTTTAAGTTTTCTGTTGTTTTAAAATTTTTTATTTTTCTGTTTTTTATTCCAATTCTTTTGTCCTTTCATTTTTCATCTTTTGTTGCTTTCCTTTTTTTTTCCCCACAAATTTCCTTTCATTTCTTATTTGCGTTTTAAATACTCATACTTTTTTTTATTTTGCATTAACTTTTCTCTTTTTTAATTTTTTATCTGACTTTTTATATTGTTAGGTCTTATATGTCTTTCAATTTTTTGTATTTTTTAAACTATTTTTTTTCATTTTGTCATTCCATTTCAGTTTTGAAATTTTTATTCAATTTTTGCCCTTTTTATATTTTTATTTTTCTATCTTTTTTTCTTTTATCATTCTTGGTTATTTTCTATTGCATTTTTATAATTTTTCATTAACTTTTTCTCCTTTCAAATTTTTCTTCTTTTTTCTATGTGCTTTCATTTTGTCTTTTTATTTTTTTTTATTCGCTAATTTTTTATTTTCTTACTTTGTTGCTTTTTTATTTTTTCCTTTTTTCGTATTTTATTTAATTTTTTCCCTTGATTTCTTTTTTATTTATATTTTAGAAAATTTTTATAAAGTTCAATTTTTTTCTTATTTTTTGAATCTTTTTTATTTTTTTTCTACTTTGTAATTTTTTAATAACTTTTTCCCTTCACAATTTTCCTTCTTCTTGTTTTTTTTTTTCATGTACTTTCATTTTTTCGTTCTTTTAAAATTTTTTATTTTTCTGTTTTTTATTCCAAAGCTTTTGTCTTTTCTTGCTATTCTTTTTTTTTTCCCACAAATTTCCTTTCATTTCTTATTTCTGTTTTTAAATTCTCATAATTTTTTTATTTTGCATTAACTTTTCTCTTTTTTAATTTTTTGTCTGACTTTTTATATTGTTAGGTCTTATATGTTTTTCAATTTTCTGTATTTTTTAAACTATTTTTTTTCTTTTTTATATTGTTAGGTCTTATATGTTTTTCAATTTTCTGTATTTTTTAAACTATTTTTTTTTCTTTTTGTCATTCCATTTCATTTTTGAAATTTTTATTCAAATTTTGTCCTTTTTTCTTTTCTTACTTTTTATATTTTTTGTTGTATTTTTGTTTTTTTTTTCTTTTTTTGTGCTTTATTTATCTTTTTTCTGTTGCTTTCATTTTTTTATTTTCTTTCTTTGTTTATAATTTCATAAATTTTTATAAAGTTTTGGAATTTTTTATTTTTCTATCTTGTTTACTTTTATCATTCTCGGTTATTTTCTATTGCATTTTTATAATTTTTCATTAACTTTTTCTCCTTTCAAATTTTTCATCTTTTTTTTATGTGCTTTCATTTTTTTTTGTTCACTTTTTCCTTTGTTTTGAAATTTTCTACAAATTTTTTTCTTTTTCTTTTCTTTCATATTTTTGCCTCTTCATTTTTTATTTTTTTCTTCTTTTTCTCATTTTTTCTCAAATTTTATTTTATGTATTTTGTATTTTGTATTTTCATTTTTTTATTTTTTTTTGCTTTTTCTTAAATCTTTTTGTTCACACTTTTTTTTATTTCTTCTTTATAATTTTAAAACCTCAAACTTCTTTTTTTGTGCACTTTCTTTTATTTTTATTTATATTTTTTATTAACTTTAATTTTATTTTTCATTTTTCATATTTTATATCTTCGTCCTCTATTTGTTATATTTTTTCGTTTTTCTTTGTACATTCTAAACTAAAAGTTTTTTCCATTTTATATTTGAAATTTTTATTCATTTTGTCTTTTTGTATTTTTTTGATTCGCTAATTTTTGATTTTCTTACTTTCTTCTTTTTGTTTATTTTTATTTTTACCTTTTTTTGTATTTTATTTATTTTTTCATTTATTTTTCATTTATATTTTAAAATATTTTTATAAAGTTCAAAATTTTTTTTTTATTTTTTTATTTTCTTTCTACTTTGTATTTTTTTAATAACTTTTTCCCTTCACAATTTTCCTTCTTTTTGCTTTTTTTTCATATGCTTTCCTTTTTACTTGTTTTAAAATTTTTTATTTTTCTCTTTTTTATTCCAATTCTTTTGCCTTTTCTTTTTTTTTTTTTTTCCCTCAAATTTCCTTTCATTTCTTATTTGCGTTTTAAAATTCTCATACTTTTTTTATTTTGCATTAACTTTTCTTTTTTTTAATTTTTTGTCTGACTTTTTATATTGTTAGGTCTTCTATGTTTTTCAATTTTTTGTATTTTTTAAACAATTTTTTTTCATTTTGTCATTCCATTTCATTTTTGAAAATTTTATTCGATTTTTGTCCTTTTTATATTTTTTGTTGTATTTTTTTTCTTTTTTTGTGCTTTATTTATCTTTTTTCTTTTTCTATATTTATTTTTTATTTTCTTTCTTTGTTTATAGTTTTATAAATTTTTATAAAGTTTTGGGAATTTTTTATTTTTCTATCTTTTTTCTTTTATCATTCTTGGTTATTTTCTTTTGCATTTTTATATTTTTTCATTAACTTTTTCTCCTTTCGAATTTTTCTTCTTTTTTTTATGTGCTTTTATTTTTTTTTTTTTCACTTTTTCCTTTGTTTTGAAATTTTCTATAAATTTTTTTCTTTTTCTTTTCTTTCATATTTTTGCCTCTTCATTTTTTTTCTCAAAATTTATTTTATGTATTTTGTATTTTCCTTTTTTATTTTTTTCTTGCTTTTTCTTAAATCTTTTTGTTCACACTTTTTTTTTATTTCTTCTTTATAATTTTAAAACCTCAAACTTCTTTTTTTGTCACTTTCTTTTATTTTTATTCATATTTTTTATTAACTTTTATTTTATTTTTCATCTTTCATATTTTATATCTTTGTCCTCTATTTGTTATTTTTTTTTTTGTTTTTCTTTGTACATTCGAAACTAAAAGTTTTTTCCATTTTATATTTGAAATTTTTATTCATTTTGTCTTATTATATTTTTTTGATTCGCTAATTTTTTATTTTCTTACTTTGTTACTTTTTCCTTTTTGTTCATTTTTATTTTTTCCTTTTTTCATATTTTATTTAATTTTTTCCCTTAATTTATTTTTTCATTTATTTTTTTTATTTTTTTATTTTCTTTTTTTTTTCTACTTTGTAATTTTTTAAAAACTTTTTCCCTTCACGATTTTCCTTCTTTTTGCTTTTTTTTTTTTTTTTTAGTATGCTTTCATTTTTACTTGTTTTAAGTTTTCTGTTGTTTTAAAATTTTTTATTTTTCTGTTTTTTATTCCAATTCTTTTGTCCTTTCATTTTTCATCTTTTGTTGCTTTCCTTTTTTTTTCCCCACAAATTTCCTTTCATTTCTTATTTGCGTTTTAAATACTCATACTTTTTTTTATTTTGCATTAACTTTTCTCTTTTTTAATTTTTTATCTGACTTTTTATATTGTTAGGTCTTATATGTCTTTCAATTTTTTGTATTTTTTAAACTATTTTTTTTCATTTTGTCATTCCATTTCAGTTTTGAAATTTTTATTCAATTTTTGCCCTTTTTATATTTTTATTTTTCTATCTTTTTTTCTTTTATCATTCTTGGTTATTTTCTATTGCATTTTTATAATTTTTCATTAACTTTTTCTCCTTTCAAATTTTTCTTCTTTTTTCTATGTGCTTTCATTTTGTCTTTTTATTTTTTTTTATTCGCTAATTTTTTATTTTCTTACTTTGTTGCTTTTTTATTTTTTCCTTTTTTCGTATTTTATTTAATTTTTTCCCTTGATTTCTTTTTTATTTATATTTTAGAAAATTTTTATAAAGTTCAATTTTTTTCTTATTTTTTGAATCTTTTTTATTTTTTTTCTACTTTGTAATTTTTTAATAACTTTTTCCCTTCACAATTTTCCTTCTTCTTGTTTTTTTTTTTCATGTACTTTCATTTTTTCGTTCTTTTAAAATTTTTTATTTTTCTGTTTTTTATTCCAAAGCTTTTGTCTTTTCTTGCTATTCTTTTTTTTTTCCCACAAATTTCCTTTCATTTCTTATTTCTGTTTTTAAATTCTCATAATTTTTTTATTTTGCATTAACTTTTCTCTTTTTTAATTTTTTGTCTGACTTTTTATATTGTTAGGTCTTATATGTTTTTCAATTTTCTGTATTTTTTAAACTATTTTTTTCCTTTTTTATATTGTTAGGTCTTATATGTTTTTCAATTTTCTGTATTTTTTAAACTATTTTTTTTCTTTTTGTCATTCCATTTCATTTTTGAAATTTTTATTCAAATTTTGTCCTTTTTTCTTTTCTTACTTTTTATATTTTTTGTTGTATTTTTGTTTTTTTTTTCTTTTTTTGTGCTTTATTTATCTTTTTTCTGTTGCTTTCATTTTTTTATTTTCTTTCTTTGTTTATAATTTCATAAATTTTTATAAAGTTTTGGAATTTTTTATTTTTCTATCTTGTTTACTTTTATCATTCTCGGTTATTTTCTATTGCATTTTTATAATTTTTCATTAACTTTTTCTCCTTTCAAATTTTTCATCTTTTTTTTATGTGCTTTCATTTTTTTTTGTTCACTTTTTCCTTTGTTTTGAAATTTTCTACAAATTTTTTTCTTTTTCTTTTCTTTCATATTTTTGCCTCTTCATTTTTTATTTTTTTCTTCTTTTTCTCATTTTTTCTCAAATTTTATTTTATGTATTTTGTATTTTGTATTTTCATTTTTTTATTTTTTTTTGCTTTTTCTTAAATCTTTTTGTTCACACTTTTTTTTATTTCTTCTTTATAATTTTAAAACCTCAAACTTCTTTTTTTGTGCACTTTCTTTTATTTTTATTTATATTTTTTATTAACTTTAATTTTATTTTTCATTTTTCATATTTTATATCTTCGTCCTCTATTTGTTATATTTTTTCGTTTTTCTTTGTACATTCTAAACTAAAAGTTTTTTCCATTTTATATTTGAAATTTTTATTCATTTTGTCTTTTTGTATTTTTTTGATTCGCTAATTTTTGATTTTCTTACTTTTTTCTTTTTGTTTATTTTTATTTTTACCTTTTTTTGTATTTTATTTATTTTTTCATTTATTTTTCATTTATATTTTAAAAAATTTTTATAAAGTTCAAAATTTTTTTTTTATTTTTTTATTTTCTTTCTACTTTGTATTTTTTTAATAACTTTTTCCCTTCACAATTTTCCTTCTTTTTGCTTTTTTTTCATATGCTTTCCTTTTTACTTGTTTTAAAATTTTTTATTTTTCTCTTTTTTATTCCAATTCTTTTGCCTTTTCTTTTTTTTTTTTTTTCCCTCAAATTTCCTTTCATTTCTTATTTGCGTTTTAAAATTCTCATACTTTTTTTATTTTGCATTAACTTTTCTTTTTTTTAATTTTTTGTCTGACTTTTTATATTGTTAGGTCTTCTATGTTTTTCAATTTTTTGTATTTTTTAAACAATTTTTTTTCATTTTGTCATTCCATTTCATTTTTGAAAATTTTATTCGATTTTTGTCCTTTTTATATTTTTTGTTGTATTTTTTTTCTTTTTTTGTGCTTTATTTATCTTTTTTCTTTTTCTATATTTATTTTTTATTTTCTTTCTTTGTTTATAGTTTTATAAATTTTTATAAAGTTTTGGGAATTTTTTATTTTTCTATCTTTTTTCTTTTATCATTCTTGGTTATTTTCTTTTGCATTTTTATATTTTTTCATTAACTTTTTCTCCTTTCGAATTTTTCTTCTTTTTTTTATGTGCTTTTATTTTTTTTTTTTCACTTTTTCCTTTGTTTTGAAATTTTCTATAAATTTTTTTCTTTTTCTTTTCTTTCATATTTTTGCCTCTTCATTTTTTTTCTCAAAATTTATTTTATGTATTTTGTATTTTCCTTTTTTATTTTTTTCTTGCTTTTTCTTAAATCTTTTTGTTCACACTTTTTTTTTATTTCTTCTTTATAATTTTAAAACCTCAAACTTCTTTTTTTGTCACTTTCTTTTATTTTTATTCATATTTTTTATTAACTTTTATTTTATTTTTCATCTTTCATATTTTATATCTTTGTCCTCTATTTGTTATTTTTTTTTTTTGTTTTTCTTTGTACATTCGAAACTAAAAGTTTTTTCCATTTTATATTTGAAATTTTTATTCATTTTGTCTTATTATATTTTTTTGATTCGCTAATTTTTTATTTTCTTACTTTGTTACTTTTTCCTTTTTGTTCATTTTTATTTTTTCCTTTTTTCATATTTTATTTAATTTTTTCCCTTAATTTATTTTTTCATTTATTTTTTTTATTTTTTTATTTTCTTTTTTTTTTCTACTTTGTAATTTTTTAAAAACTTTTTCCCTTCACGATTTTCCTTCTTTTTGCTTTTTTTTTTTTTTTAGTATGCTTTCATTTTTACTTGTTTTAAGTTTTCTGTTGTTTTAAAATTTTTTATTTTTCTGTTTTTTATTCCAATTCTTTTGTCCTTTCATTTTTAATCTTTTGTTGCTTTCCTTTTTTTTTTCCCACAAATTTCCTTTCATTTCTTATTTGCGTTTTAAATACTCATACTTTTTTTTATTTTGCATTAACTTTTCTCTTTTTTAATTTTTTATCTGACTTTTTATATTGTTAGGTCTTATATGTCTTTCAATTTTTTGTATTTTTTAAACTATTTTTTTTCATTTTGTCATTCCATTTCAGTTTTGAAATTTTTATTCAATTTTTGCCCTTTTTATATTTTTATTTTTCTATCTTTTTTTCTTTTATCATTCTTGGTTATTTTCTATTGCATTTTTATAATTTTTCATTAACTTTTTCTCCTTTCAAATTTTTCTTCTTTTTTCTATGTGCTTTCATTTTGTCTTTTTATTTTTTTTTATTCGCTAATTTTTTATTTTCTTACTTTGTTGCTTTTTTATTTTTTCCTTTTTTCGTATTTTATTTAATTTTTTCCCTTGATTTCTTTTTTATTTATATTTTAGAAAATTTTTATAAAGTTCAATTTTTTTCTTATTTTTTGAATCTTTTTTATTTTTTTTCTACTTTGTAATTTTTTAATAACTTTTTCCCTTCACAATTTTCCTTCTTCTTGTTTTTTTTTTTCATGTACTTTCATTTTTTCGTTCTTTTAAAATTTTTTATTTTTCTGTTTTTTATTCCAAAGCTTTTGTCTTTTCTTGCTATTCTATTTTTTTTCCCACAAATTTCCTTTCATTTCTTATTTCTGTTTTTAAATTCTCATAATTTTTTTATTTTGCATTAACTTTTCTCTTTTTTAATTTTTTGTCTGACTTTTTATATTGTTAGGTCTTATATGTTTTTCAATTTTCTGTATTTTTTAAACTATTTTTTTCCTTTTTTATATTGTTAGGTCTTATATGTTTTTCAATTTTCTGTATTTTTTAAACTATTTTTTTTCTTTTTGTCATTCCATTTCATTTTTGAAATTTTTATTCAAATTTTGTCCTTTTTTCTTTTCTTACTTTTTATATTTTTTGTTGTATTTTTGTTTTTTTTTCTTTTTTTGTGCTTTATTTATCTTTTTTCTGTTGCTTTCATTTTTTTAATTTTCTTTCTTTGTTTATAATTTCATAAATTTTTATAAAGTTTTGGAATTTTTTATTTTTCTATCTTGTTTACTTTTATCATTCTCGGTTATTTTCTATTGCATTTTTATAATTTTTCATTAACTTTTTCTCCTTTCAAATTTTTCATCTTTTTTTTATGTGCTTTCATTTTTTTTTGTTCACTTTTTCCTTTGTTTTGAAATTTTCTACAAATTTTTTTCTTTTTCTTTTCTTTCATATTTTTGCCTCTTCATTTTTTATTTTTTTCTTCTTTTTCTCATTTTTTCTCAAATTTTATTTTATGTATTTTGTATTTTGTATTTTCATTTTTTTATTTTTTTTTGCTTTTTCTTAAATCTTTTTGTTCACACTTTTTTTTATTTCTTCTTTATAATTTTAAAACCTCAAACTTCTTTTTTTGTGCACTTTCTTTTATTTTTATTTATATTTTTTATTAACTTTAATTTTATTTTTCATTTTTCATATTTTATATCTTCGTCCTCTATTTGTTATATTTTTTCGTTTTTCTTTGTACATTCTAAACTAAAAGTTTTTTCCATTTTATATTTGAAATTTTTATTCATTTTGTCTTTTTGTATTTTTTTGATTCGCTAATTTTTGATTTTCTTACTTTTTTCTTTTTGTTTATTTTTATTTTTACCTTTTTTTGTATTTTATTTATTTTTTCATTTATTTTTCATTTATATTTTAAAAAATTTTTATAAAGTTCAAAATTTTTTTTTTATTTTTTTATTTTCTTTCTACTTTGTATTTTTTTAATAACTTTTTCCCTTCACAATTTTCCTTCTTTTTGCTTTTTTTTCATATGCTTTCCTTTTTACTTGTTTTAAAATTTTTTATTTTTCTCTTTTTTATTCCAATTCTTTTGCCTTTTCTTTTTTTTTTTTTTTCCCTCAAATTTCCTTTCATTTCTTATTTGCGTTTTAAAATTCTCATACTTTTTTTATTTTGCATTAACTTTTCTTTTTTTTAATTTTTTGTCTGACTTTTTATATTGTTAGGTCTTCTATGTTTTTCAATTTTTTGTATTTTTTAAACAATTTTTTTTCATTTTGTCATTCCATTTCATTTTTGAAAATTTTATTCGATTTTTGTCCTTTTTATATTTTTTGTTGTATTTTTTTTCTTTTTTTGTGCTTTATTTATCTTTTTTCTTTTTCTATATTTATTTTTTATTTTCTTTCTTTGTTTATAGTTTTATAAATTTTTATAAAGTTTTGGGAATTTTTTATTTTTCTATCTTTTTTCTTTTATCATTCTTGGTTATTTTCTTTTGCATTTTTATATTTTTTCATTAACTTTTTCTCCTTTCGAATTTTTCTTCTTTTTTTTATGTGCTTTTATTTTTTTTTTTTTCACTTTTTCCTTTGTTTTGAAATTTTCTATAAATTTTTTTCTTTTTCTTTTCTTTCATATTTTTGCCTCTTCATTTTTTTTCTCAAAATTTATTTTATGTATTTTGTATTTTCCTTTTTTATTTTTTTCTTGCTTTTTCTTAAATCTTTTTGTTCACACTTTTTTTTTATTTCTTCTTTATAATTTTAAAACCTCAAACTTCTTTTTTTGTCACTTTCTTTTATTTTTATTCATATTTTTTATTAACTTTTATTTTATTTTTCATCTTTCATATTTTATATCTTTGTCCTCTATTTGTTATTTTTTTTTTTGTTTTTCTTTGTACATTCGAAACTAAAAGTTTTTTCCATTTTATATTTGAAATTTTTATTCATTTTGTCTTATTATATTTTTTTGATTCGCTAATTTTTTATTTTCTTACTTTGTTACTTTTTCCTTTTTGTTCATTTTTATTTTTTCCTTTTTTCATATTTTATTTAATTTTTTCCCTTAATTTATTTTTTCATTTATTTTTTTTATTTTTTTATTTTCTTTTTTTTTTCTACTTTGTAATTTTTTAAAAACTTTTTCCCTTCACGATTTTCCTTCTTTTTGCTTTTTTTTTTTTTTTTAGTATGCTTTCATTTTTACTTGTTTTAAGTTTTCTGTTGTTTTAAAATTTTTTATTTTTCTGTTTTTTATTCCAATTCTTTTGTCCTTTCATTTTTAATCTTTTGTTGCTTTCCTTTTTTTTTTCCCACAAATTTCCTTTCATTTCTTATTTGCGTTTTAAATACTCATACTTTTTTTTATTTTGCATTAACTTTTCTCTTTTTTAATTTTTTATCTGACTTTTTATATTGTTAGGTCTTATATGTCTTTCAATTTTTTGTATTTTTTAAACTATTTTTTTTCATTTTGTCATTCCATTTCAGTTTTGAAATTTTTATTCAATTTTTGCCCTTTTTATATTTTTATTTTTCTATCTTTTTTTCTTTTATCATTCTTGGTTATTTTCTATTGCATTTTTATAATTTTTCATTAACTTTTTCTCCTTTCAAATTTTTCTTCTTTTTTCTATGTGCTTTCATTTTGTCTTTTTATTTTTTTTTATTCGCTAATTTTTTATTTTCTTACTTTGTTGCTTTTTTATTTTTTCCTTTTTTCGTATTTTATTTAATTTTTTCCCTTGATTTCTTTTTTATTTATATTTTAGAAAATTTTTATAAAGTTCAATTTTTTTCTTATTTTTTGAATCTTTTTTATTTTTTTTCTACTTTGTAATTTTTTAATAACTTTTTCCCTTCACAATTTTCCTTCTTCTTGTTTTTTTTTTTCATGTACTTTCATTTTTTCGTTCTTTTAAAATTTTTTATTTTTCTGTTTTTTATTCCAAAGCTTTTGTCTTTTCTTGCTATTCTATTTTTTTTCCCACAAATTTCCTTTCATTTCTTATTTCTGTTTTTAAATTCTCATAATTTTTTTATTTTGCATTAACTTTTCTCTTTTTTAATTTTTTGTCTGACTTTTTATATTGTTAGGTCTTATATGTTTTTCAATTTTCTGTATTTTTTAAACTATTTTTTTTCTTTTTTATATTGTTAGGTCTTATATGTTTTTCAATTTTCTGTATTTTTTAAACTATTTTTTTTCTTTTTGTCATTCCATTTCATTTTTGAAATTTTTATTCAAATTTTGTCCTTTTTTCTTTTCTTACTTTTTATATTTTTTGTTGTATTTTTGTTTTTTTTTTCTTTTTTTGTGCTTTATTTATCTTTTTTCTGTTGCTTTCATTTTTTTATTTTCTTTCTTTGTTTATAATTTCATAAATTTTTATAAAGTTTTGGAATTTTTTATTTTTCTATCTTGTTTACTTTTATCATTCTCGGTTATTTTCTATTGCATTTTTATAATTTTTCATTAACTTTTTCTCCTTTCAAATTTTTCATCTTTTTTTTATGTGCTTTCATTTTTTTTTGTTCACTTTTTCCTTTGTTTTGAAATTTTCTACAAATTTTTTTCTTTTTCTTTTCTTTCATATTTTTGCCTCTTCATTTTTTATTTTTTTCTTCTTTTTCTCATTTTTTCTCAAATTTTATTTTATGTATTTTGTATTTTCATTTTTTTATTTTTTTTTGCTTTTTCTTAAATCTTTTTGTTCACACTTTTTTTTATTTCTTCTTTATAATTTTAAAACCTCAAACTTCTTTTTTTGTGCACTTTCTTTTATTTTTATTTATATTTTTTATTAACTTTAATTTTATTTTTCATTTTTCATATTTTATATCTTCGTCCTCTATTTGTTATATTTTTTTGTTTTTCTTTGTACATTCTAAACTAAAAGTTTTTTCCATTTTATATTTGAAATTTTTATTCATTTTGTCTTTTTGTATTTTTTTGATTCGCTAATTTTTGATTTTCTTACTTTCTTACTTTTTTCTTTTTGTTTATTTTTATTTTTACCTTTTTTTGTATTTTATTTATTTTTTCATTTATTTTTCATTTATATTTTAAAAAATTTTTATAAAGTTCAAATTTTTTTTTTATTTTTTTATTTTCTTTCTACTTTGTATTTTTTTAATAACTTTTTCCCTTCACAATTTTCCTTCTTTTTGCTTTTTTTTCATATGCTTTCCTTTTTACTTGTTTTAAAATTTTTTATTTTTCTCTTTTTTATTCCAATTCTTTTGCCTTTTCTTTTTTTTTTTTCCCTCAAATTTCCTTTCATTTCTTATTTGCGTTTTAAAATTCTCATACTTTTTTTATTTTGCATTAACTTTTCTTTTTTTTAATTTTTTGTCTGACTTTTTATATTGTTAGGTCTTCTATGTTTTTCAATTTTTTGTATTTTTTAAACAATTTTTTTTCATTTTGTCATTCCATTTCATTTTTGAAAATTTTATTCGATTTTTGTCCTTTTTATATTTTTTGTTGTATTTTTTTTCTTTTTTTGTGCTTTATTTATCTTTTTTCTTTTTCTATATTTATTTTTTATTTTCTTTCTTTGTTTATAGTTTTATAAATTTTTATAAAGTTTTGGGAATTTTTTATTTTTCTATCTTTTTTCTTTTATCATTCTTGGTTATTTTCTTTTGCATTTTTATATTTTTTCATTAACTTTTTCTCCTTTCGAATTTTTCTTCTTTTTTTTATGTGCTTTTATTTTTTTTTTTTCACTTTTTCCTTTGTTTTGAAATTTTCTATAAATTTTTTTCTTTTTCTTTTCTTTCATATTTTTGCCTCTTCATTTTTTTTCTCAAAATTTATTTTATGTATTTTGTATTTTCCTTTTTTATTTTTTTCTTGCTTTTTCTTAAATCTTTTTGTTCACACTTTTTTTTTATTTCTTCTTTATAATTTTAAAACCTCAAACTTCTTTTTTTGTCACTTTCTTTTATTTTTATTCATATTTTTTATTAACTTTTATTTTATTTTTCATCTTTCATATTTTATATCTTTGTCCTCTATTTGTTATTTTTTTTTTTGTTTTTCTTTGTACATTCGAAACTAAAAGTTTTTTCCATTTTATATTTGAAATTTTTATTCATTTTGTCTTATTATATTTTTTTGATTCGCTAATTTTTTATTTTCTTACTTTGTTACTTTTTCCTTTTTGTTCATTTTTATTTTTTCCTTTTTTCATATTTTATTTAATTTTTTCCCTTAATTTATTTTTTCATTTATTTTTTTTATTTTTTTATTTTCTTTTTTTTTTCTACTTTGTAATTTTTTAAAAACTTTTTCCCTTCACGATTTTCCTTCTTTTTGCTTTTTTTTTTTTTTTTTAGTATGCTTTCATTTTTACTTGTTTTAAGTTTTCTGTTGTTTTAAAATTTTTTATTTTTCTGTTTTTTATTCCAATTCTTTTGTCCTTTCATTTTTCATCTTTTGTTGCTTTCCTTTTTTTTTCCCCACAAATTTCCTTTCATTTCTTATTTGCGTTTTAAATACTCATACTTTTTTTTATTTTGCATTAACTTTTTCTCTTTTCTAATTTTTTATCTGACTTTTTATATTGTTAGGTCTTATATGTCTTTCAATTTTTTGTATTTTTTAAACTATTTTTTTTCATTTTGTCATTCCATTTCAGTTTTGAAATTTTTATTCAATTTTTGCCCTTTTTATATTTTTATTTTTCTATCTTTTTTTCTTTTATCATTCTTGGTTATTTTCTATTGCATTTTTATAATTTTTCATTAACTTTTTCTCCTTTCAAATTTTTCTTCTTTTTTCTATGTGCTTTCATTTTGTCTTTTTATTTTTTTTTATTCGCTAATTTTTTATTTTCTTACTTTGTTGCTTTTTTATTTTTTCCTTTTTTCGTATTTTATTTAATTTTTTCCCTTGATTTCTTTTTTATTTATATTTTAGAAAATTTTTATAAAGTTCAATTTTTTTCTTATTTTTTGAATCTTTTTTATTTTTTTTCTACTTTGTAATTTTTTAATTACTTTTTCCCTTCACAATTTTCCTTCTTCTTGTTTTTTTTTTTCATGTACTTTCATTTTTTCGTTCTTTTAAAATTTTTTATTTTTCTGTTTTTTATTCCAAAGCTTTTGTCTTTTCTTGCTATTCTATTTTTTTTCCCACAAATTTCCTTTCATTTCTTATTTCTGTTTTTAAATTCTCATAATTTTTTTATTTTGCATTAACTTTTCTCTTTTTTAATTTTTTGTCTGACTTTTTATATTGTTAGGTCTTATATGTTTTTCAATTTTCTGTATTTTTTAAACTATTTTTTTTCTTTTTTATATTGTTAGGTCTTATATGTTTTTCAATTTTCTATATTTTTTAAACTATTTTTTTTCTTTTTGTCATTCCATTTCATTTTTGAAATTTTTATTCAAATTTTGTCCTTTTTTCTTTTCTTACTTTTTATATTTTTTGTTGTATTTTTGTTTTTTTTTTCTTTTTTTGTGCTTTATTTATCTTTTTTCTGTTGCTTTCATTTTTTTATTTTCTTTCTTTGTTTATAATTTCATAAATTTTTATAAAGTTTTGGAATTTTTTATTTTTCTATCTTGTTTACTTTTATCATTCTCGGTTATTTTCTATTGCATTTTTATAATTTTTCATTAACTTTTTCTCCTTTCAAATTTTTCATCTTTTTTTTATGTGCTTTCATTTTTTTTTGTTCACTTTTTCCTTTGTTTTGAAATTTTCTACAAATTTTTTTCTTTTTCTTTTCTTTCATATTTTTGCCTCTTCATTTTTTATTTTTTTCTTCTTTTTCTCATTTTTTCTCAAATTTTATTTTATGTATTTTGTATTTTCATTTTTTTATTTTTTTTTGCTTTTTCTTAAATCTTTTTGTTCACACTTTTTTTTATTTCTTCTTTATAATTTTAAAACCTCAAACTTCTTTTTTTGTGCACTTTCTTTTATTTTTATTTATATTTTTTATTAACTTTAATTTTATTTTTCATTTTTCATATTTTATATCTTCGTCCTCTATTTGTTATATTTTTTCGTTTTTCTTTGTACATTCTAAACTAAAAGTTTTTTCCATTTTATATTTGAAATTTTTATTCATTTTGTCTTTTTGTATTTTTTTGATTCGCTAATTTTTGATTTTCTTACTTTCTTCTTTTTGTTTATTTTTATTTTTACCTTTTTTTGTATTTTATTTATTTTTTCATTTATTTTTCATTTATATTTTAAAAAATTTTTATAAAGTTCAAAATTTTTTTTTTATTTTTTTATTTTCTTTCTACTTTGTATTTTTTTAATAACTTTTTCCCTTCACAATTTTCCTTCTTTTTGCTTTTTTTTCATATGCTTTCCTTTTTACTTGTTTTAAAATTTTTTATTTTTCTCTTTTTTATTCCAATTCTTTTGCCTTTTCTTTTTTTTTTTTTCCCTCAAATTTCCTTTCATTTCTTATTTGCGTTTTAAAATTCTCATACTTTTTTTATTTTGCATTAACTTTTCTTTTTTTTAATTTTTTGTCTGACTTTTTATATTGTTAGGTCTTCTATGTTTTTCAATTTTTTGTATTTTTTAAACAATTTTTTTTCATTTTCTCATTCCATTTCATTTTTGAAAATTTTATTCGATTTTTGTCCTTTTTATATTTTTTGTTGTATTTTTTTTCTTTTTTTGTGCTTTATTTATCTTTTTTCTTTTTCTATATTTATTTTTTATTTTCTTTCTTTGTTTATAGTTTTATAAATTTTTATAAAGTTTTGGGAATTTTTTATTTTTCTATCTTTTTTCTTTTATCATTCTTGGTTATTTTCTTTTGCATTTTTATATTTTTTCATTAACTTTTTCTCCTTTCGAATTTTTCTTCTTTTTTTTATGTGCTTTTATTTTTTTTTTTTTCACTTTTTCCTTTGTTTTGAAATTTTCTATAAATTTTTTTCTTTTTCTTTTCTTTCATATTTTTGCCTCTTCATTTTTTTTCTCAAAATTTATTTTATGTATTTTGTATTTTCCTTTTTTATTTTTTTCTTGCTTTTTCTTAAATCTTTTTGTTCACACTTTTTTTTTATTTCTTCTTTATAATTTTAAAACCTCAAACTTCTTTTTTTGTCACTTTCTTTTATTTTTATTCATATTTTTTATTAACTTTTATTTTATTTTTCATCTTTCATATTTTATATCTTTGTCCTCTATTTGTTATTTTTTTTTTTGTTTTTCTTTGTACATTCGAAACTAAAAGTTTTTTCCATTTTATATTTGAAATTTTTATTCATTTTGTCTTATTATATTTTTTTGATTCGCTAATTTTTTATTTTCTTACTTTGTTACTTTTTCCTTTTTGTTCATTTTTATTTTTTCCTTTTTTCATATTTTATTTAATTTTTTCCCTTAATTTATTTTTTCATTTATTTTTTTTATTTTTTTATTTTCTTTTTTTTTTCTACTTTGTAATTTTTTAAAAACTTTTTCCCTTCACGATTTTCCTTCTTTTTGCTTTTTTTTTTTTTTTTTAGTATGCTTTCATTTTTACTTGTTTTAAGTTTTCTGTTGTTTTAAAATTTTTTATTTTTCTGTTTTTTATTCCAATTCTTTTGTCCTTTCATTTTTCATCTTTTGTTGCTTTCCTTTTTTTTTCCCCACAAATTTCCTTTCATTTCTTATTTGCGTTTTAAATACTCATACTTTTTTTTATTTTGCATTAACTTTTCTCTTTTTTAATTTTTTATCTGACTTTTTATATTGTTAGGTCTTATATGTCTTTCAATTTTTTGTATTTTTTAAACTATTTTTTTTCATTTTGTCATTCCATTTCAGTTTTGAAATTTTTATTCAATTTTTGCCCTTTTTATATTTTTATTTTTCTATCTTTTTTTCTTTTATCATTCTTGGTTATTTTCTATTGCATTTTTATAATTTTTCATTAACTTTTTCTCCTTTCAAATTTTTCTTCTTTTTTCTATGTGCTTTCATTTTGTCTTTTTATTTTTTTTTATTCGCTAATTTTTTATTTTCTTACTTTGTTGCTTTTTTATTTTTTCCTTTTTTCGTATTTTATTTAATTTTTTCCCTTGATTTCTTTTTTATTTATATTTTAGAAAATTTTTATAAAGTTCAATTTTTTTCTTATTTTTTGAATCTTTTTTATTTTTTTTCTACTTTGTAATTTTTTAATAACTTTTTCCCTTCACAATTTTCCTTCTTCTTGTTTTTTTTTTTCATGTACTTTCATTTTTTCGTTCTTTTAAAATTTTTTATTTTTCTGTTTTTTATTCCAAAGCTTTTGTCTTTTCTTGCTATTCTATTTTTTTTCCCACAAATTTCCTTTCATTTCTTATTTCTGTTTTTAAATTCTCATAATTTTTTTATTTTGCATTAACTTTTCTCTTTTTTAATTTTTTGTCTGACTTTTTATATTGTTAGGTCTTATATGTTTTTCAATTTTCTGTATTTTTTAAACTATTTTTTTTCTTTTTTATATTGTTAGGTCTTATATGTTTTTCAATTTTCTGTATTTTTTAAACTATTTTTTTTCTTTTTGTCATTCCATTTCATTTTTGAAATTTTTATTCAAATTTTGTCCTTTTTTCTTTTCTTACTTTTTATATTTTTTGTTGTATTTTTGTTTTTTTTTTCTTTTTTTGTGCTTTATTTATCTTTTTTCTGTTGCTTTCATTTTTTTATTTTCTTTCTTTGTTTATAATTTCATAAATTTTTATAAAGTTTTGGAATTTTTTATTTTTCTATCTTGTTTACTTTTATCATTCTCGGTTATTTTCTATTGCATTTTTATAATTTTTCATTAACTTTTTCTCCTTTCAAATTTTTCATCTTTTTTTTATGTGCTTTCATTTTTTTTTGTTCACTTTTTCCTTTGTTTTGAAATTTTCTACAAATTTTTTTCTTTTTCTTTTCTTTCATATTTTTGCCTCTTCATTTTTTATTTTTTTCTTCTTTTTCTCATTTTTTCTCAAATTTTATTTTATGTATTTTGTATTTTCATTTTTTTATTTTTTTTTGCTTTTTCTTAAATCTTTTTGTTCACACTTTTTTTTATTTCTTCTTTATAATTTTAAAACCTCAAACTTCTTTTTTTGTGCACTTTCTTTTATTTTTATTTATATTTTTTATTAACTTTAATTTTATTTTTCATTTTTCATATTTTATATCTTCGTCCTCTATTTGTTATATTTTTTCGTTTTTCTTTGTACATTCTAAACTAAAAGTTTTTTCCATTTTATATTTGAAATTTTTATTCATTTTGTCTTTTTGTATTTTTTTGATTCGCTAATTTTTGATTTTCTTACTTTCTTACTTTTTTCTTTTTGTTTATTTTTATTTTTACCTTTTTTTGTATTTTATTTATTTTTTCATTTATTTTTCATTTATATTTTAAAAAATTTTTATAAAGTTCAAAATTTTTTTTTTATTTTTTTATTTTCTTTCTACTTTGTATTTTTTTAATAACTTTTTCCCTTCACAATTTTCCTTCTTTTTGCTTTTTTTTCATATGCTTTCCTTTTTACTTGTTTTAAAATTTTTTATTTTTCTCTTTTTTATTCCAATTCTTTTGCCTTTTCTTTTTTTTTTTTCCCTCAAATTTCCTTTCATTTCTTATTTGCGTTTTAAAATTCTCATACTTTTTTTATTTTGCATTAACTTTTCTTTTTTTTAATTTTTTGTCTGACTTTTTATATTGTTAGGTCTTCTATGTTTTTCAATTTTTTGTATTTTTTAAACAATTTTTTTTCATTTTGTCATTCCATTTCATTTTTGAAAATTTTATTCGATTTTTGTCCTTTTTATATTTTTTGTTGTATTTTTTTTCTTTTTTTGTGCTTTATTTATCTTTTTTCTTTTTCTATATTTATTTTTTATTTTCTTTCTTTGTTTATAGTTTTATAAATTTTTATAAAGTTTTGGGAATTTTTTATTTTTCTATCTTTTTTCTTTTATCATTCTTGGTTATTTTCTTTTGCATTTTTATATTTTTTCATTAACTTTTTCTCCTTTCGAATTTTTCTTCTTTTTTTTATGTGCTTTTATTTTTTTTTTTCACTTTTTCCTTTGTTTTGAAATTTTCTATAAATTTTTTTCTTTTTCTTTTCTTTCATATTTTTGCCTCTTCATTTTTTTTCTCAAAATTTATTTTATGTATTTTGTATTTTCCTTTTTTATTTTTTTCTTGCTTTTTCTTAAATCTTTTTGTTCACACTTTTTTTTTATTTCTTCTTTATAATTTTAAAACCTCAAACTTCTTTTTTTGTCACTTTCTTTTATTTTTATTCATATTTTTTATTAACTTTTATTTTATTTTTCATCTTTCATATTTTATATCTTTGTCCTCTATTTGTTATTTTTTTTTTTGTTTTTCTTTGTACATTCGAAACTAAAAGTTTTTTCCATTTTATATTTGAAATTTTTATTCATTTTGTCTTATTATATTTTTTTGATTCGCTAATTTTTTATTTTCTTACTTTGTTACTTTTTCCTTTTTGTTCATTTTTATTTTTTCCTTTTTTCATATTTTATTTAATTTTTTCCCTTAATTTATTTTTTCATTTATTTTTTTTATTTTTTTATTTTCTTTTTTTTTTCTACTTTGTAATTTTTTAAAAACTTTTTCCCTTCACGATTTTCCTTCTTTTTGCTTTTTTTTTTTTTTTTTAGTATGCTTTCATTTTTACTTGTTTTAAGTTTTCTGTTGTTTTAAAATTTTTTATTTTTCTGTTTTTTATTCCAATTCTTTTGTCCTTTCATTTTTCATCTTTTGTTGCTTTCCTTTTTTTTTCCCCACAAATTTCCTTTCATTTCTTATTTGCGTTTTAAATACTCATACTTTTTTTTATTTTGCATTAACTTTTCTCTTTTTTAATTTTTTATCTGACTTTTTATATTGTTAGGTCTTATATGTCTTTCAATTTTTTGTATTTTTTAAACTATTTTTTTTCATTTTGTCATTCCATTTCAGTTTTGAAATTTTTATTCAATTTTTGCCCTTTTTATATTTTTATTTTTCTATCTTTTTTTCTTTTATCATTCTTGGTTATTTTCTATTGCATTTTTATAATTTTTCATTAACTTTTTCTCCTTTCAAATTTTTCTTCTTTTTTCTATGTGCTTTCATTTTGTCTTTTTATTTTTTTTTATTCGCTAATTTTTTATTTTCTTACTTTGTTGCTTTTTTATTTTTTCCTTTTTTCGTATTTTATTTAATTTTTTCCCTTGATTTCTTTTTTATTTATATTTTAGAAAATTTTTATAAAGTTCAATTTTTTTCTTATTTTTTGAATCTTTTTTATTTTTTTTCTACTTTGTAATTTTTTAATAACTTTTTCCCTTCACAATTTTCCTTCTTCTTGTTTTTTTTTTTCATGTACTTTCATTTTTTCGTTCTTTTAAAATTTTTTATTTTTCTGTTTTTTATTCCAAAGCTTTTGTCTTTTCTTGCTATTCTATTTTTTTTCCCACAAATTTCCTTTCATTTCTTATTTCTGTTTTTAAATTCTCATAATTTTTTTATTTTGCATTAACTTTTCTCTTTTTTAATTTTTTGTCTGACTTTTTATATTGTTAGGTCTTATATGTTTTTCAATTTTCTGTATTTTTTAAACTATTTTTTTTCTTTTTTATATTGTTAGGTCTTATATGTTTTTCAATTTTCTGTATTTTTTAAACTATTTTTTTTCTTTTTGTCATTCCATTTCATTTTTGAAATTTTTATTCAAATTTTGTCCTTTTTTCTTTTCTTACTTTTTATATTTTTTGTTGTATTTTTGTTTTTTTTTTCTTTTTTTGTGCTTTATTTATCTTTTTTCTGTTGCTTTCATTTTTTTATTTTCTTTCTTTGTTTATAATTTCATAAATTTTTATAAAGTTTTGGAATTTTTTATTTTTCTATCTTGTTTACTTTTATCATTCTCGGTTATTTTCTATTGCATTTTTATAATTTTTCATTAACTTTTTCTCCTTTCAAATTTTTCATCTTTTTTTTATGTGCTTTCATTTTTTTTTGTTCACTTTTTCCTTTGTTTTGAAATTTTCTACAAATTTTTTTCTTTTTCTTTTCTTTCATATTTTTGCCTCTTCATTTTTTATTTTTTTCTTCTTTTTCTCATTTTTTCTCAAATTTTATTTTATGTATTTTGTATTTTCATTTTTTTATTTTTTTTTGCTTTTTCTTAAATCTTTTTGTTCACACTTTTTTTTATTTCTTCTTTATAATTTTAAAACCTCAAACTTCTTTTTTTGTGCACTTTCTTTTATTTTTATTTATATTTTTTATTAACTTTAATTTTATTTTTCATTTTTCATATTTTATATCTTCGTCCTCTATTTGTTATATTTTTTCGTTTTTCTTTGTACATTCTAAACTAAAAGTTTTTTCCATTTTATATTTGAAATTTTTATTCATTTTGTCTTTTTGTATTTTTTTGATTCGCTAATTTTTGATTTTCTTACTTTCTTCTTTTTGTTTATTTTTATTTTTACCTTTTTTTGTATTTTATTTATTTTTTCATTTATTTTTCATTTATATTTTAAAAAATTTTTATAAAGTTCGAAATTTTTTTTTTTATTTTTTTATTTTCTTTCTACTTTGTATTTTTTTAATAACTTTTTCCCTTCACAATTTTCCTTCTTTTTGCTTTTTTTTCATATGCTTTCCTTTTTACTTGTTTTAAAATTTTTTATTTTTCTCTTTTTTATTCCAATTCTTTTGCCTTTTCTTTTTTTTTTTTTTCCCTCAAATTTCCTTTCATTTCTTATTTGCGTTTTAAAATTCTCATACTTTTTTTATTTTGCATTAACTTTTCTTTTTTTTAATTTTTTGTCTGACTTTTTATATTGTTAGGTCTTCTATGTTTTTCAATTTTTTGTATTTTTTAAACAATTTTTTTTCATTTTGTCATTCCATTTCATTTTTGAAAATTTTATTCGATTTTTGTCCTTTTTATATTTTTTGTTGTATTTTTTTTCTTTTTTTGTGCTTTATTTATCTTTTTTCTTTTTCTATATTTATTTTTTATTTTCTTTCTTTGTTTATAGTTTTATAAATTTTTATAAAGTTTTGGGAATTTTTTATTTTTCTATCTTTTTTCTTTTATCATTCTTGGTTATTTTCTTTTGCATTTTTATATTTTTTCATTAACTTTTTCTCCTTTCGAATTTTTCTTCTTTTTTTTATGTGCTTTTATTTTTTTTTTTTTCACTTTTTCCTTTGTTTTGAAATTTTCTATAAATTTTTTTCTTTTTCTTTTCTTTCATATTTTTGCCTCTTCATTTTTTTTCTCAAAATTTATTTTATGTATTTTGTATTTTCCTTTTTTATTTTTTTCTTGCTTTTTCTTAAATCTTTTTGTTCACACTTTTTTTTTATTTCTTCTTTATAATTTTAAAACCTCAAACTTCTTTTTTTGTCACTTTCTTTTATTTTTATTCATATTTTTTATTAACTTTTATTTTATTTTTCATCTTTCATATTTTATATCTTTGTCCTCTATTTGTTTTTTTTTTTTTTGTTTTTCTTTGTACATTCGAAACTAAAAGTTTTTTCCATTTTATATTTGAAATTTTTATTCATTTTGTCTTATTATATTTTTTTGATTCGCTAATTTTTTATTTTCTTACTTTGTTACTTTTTCCTTTTTGTTCATTTTTATTTTTTCCTTTTTTCATATTTTATTTAATTTTTTCCCTTAATTTATTTTTTCATTTATTTTTTTTATTTTTTTATTTTCTTTTTTTTTTCTACTTTGTAATTTTTTAAAAACTTTTTCCCTTCACGATTTTCCTTCTTTTTGCTTTTTTTTTTTTTTTTTAGTATGCTTTCATTTTTACTTGTTTTAAGTTTTCTGTTGTTTTAAAATTTTTTATTTTTCTGTTTTTTATTCCAATTCTTTTGTCCTTTCATTTTTCATCTTTTGTTGCTTTCCTTTTTTTTTCCCCACAAATTTCCTTTCATTTCTTATTTGCGTTTTAAATACTCATACTTTTTTTTATTTTGCATTAACTTTTCTCTTTTTTAATTTTTTATCTGACTTTTTATATTGTTAGGTCTTATATGTCTTTCAATTTTTTGTATTTTTTAAACTATTTTTTTTCATTTTGTCATTCCATTTCAGTTTTGAAATTTTTATTCAATTTTTGCCCTTTTTATATTTTTATTTTTCTATCTTTTTTTCTTTTATCATTCTTGGTTATTTTCTATTGCATTTTTATAATTTTTCATTAACTTTTTCTCCTTTCAAATTTTTCTTCTTTTTTCTATGTGCTTTCATTTTGTCTTTTTATTTTTTTTTATTCGCTAATTTTTTATTTTCTTACTTTGTTGCTTTTTTATTTTTTCCTTTTTTCGTATTTTATTTAATTTTTTCCCTTGATTTCTTTTTTATTTATATTTTAGAAAATTTTTATAAAGTTCAATTTTTTTCTTATTTTTTGAATCTTTTTTATTTTTTTTCTACTTTGTAATTTTTTAATAACTTTTTCCCTTCACAATTTTCCTTCTTCTTGTTTTTTTTTTTCATGTACTTTCATTTTTTCGTTCTTTTAAAATTTTTTATTTTTCTGTTTTTTATTCCAAAGCTTTTGTCTTTTCTTGCTATTCTATTTTTTTTCCCACAAATTTCCTTTCATTTCTTATTTCTGTTTTTAAATTCTCATAATTTTTTTATTTTGCATTAACTTTTCTCTTTTTTAATTTTTTGTCTGACTTTTTATATTGTTAGGTCTTATATGTTTTTCAATTTTCTGTATTTTTTAAACTATTTTTTTCCTTTTTTATATTGTTAGGTCTTATATGTTTTTCAATTTTCTGTATTTTTTAAACTATTTTTTTTCTTTTTGTCATTCCATTTCATTTTTGAAATTTTTATTCAAATTTTGTCCTTTTTTCTTTTCTTACTTTTTATATTTTTTGTTGTATTTTTGTTTTTTTTTTCTTTTTTTGTGCTTTATTTATCTTTTTTCTGTTGCTTTCATTTTTTTAATTTTCTTTCTTTGTTTATAATTTCATAAATTTTTATAAAGTTTTGGAATTTTTTATTTTTCTATCTTGTTTACTTTTATCATTCTCGGTTATTTTCTATTGCATTTTTATAATTTTTCATTAACTTTTTCTCCTTTCAAATTTTTCATCTTTTTTTTATGTGCTTTCATTTTTTTTTGTTCACTTTTTCCTTTGTTTTGAAATTTTCTACAAATTTTTTTCTTTTTCTTTTCTTTCATATTTTTGCCTCTTCATTTTTTATTTTTTTCTTCTTTTTCTCATTTTTTCTCAAATTTTATTTTATGTATTTTGTATTTTGTATTTTCATTTTTTTATTTTTTTTTGCTTTTTCTTAAATCTTTTTGTTCACACTTTTTTTTATTTCTTCTTTATAATTTTAAAACCTCAAACTTCTTTTTTTGTGCACTTTCTTTTATTTTTATTTATATTTTTTATTAACTTTAATTTTATTTTTCATTTTTCATATTTTATATCTTCGTCCTCTATTTGTTATATTTTTTCGTTTTTCTTTGTACATTCTAAACTAAAAGTTTTTTCCATTTTATATTTGAAATTTTTATTCATTTTGTCTTTTTGTATTTTTTTGATTCGCTAATTTTTGATTTTCTTACTTTTTTCTTTTTGTTTATTTTTATTTTTACCTTTTTTTGTATTTTATTTATTTTTTCATTTATTTTTCATTTATATTTTAAAAAATTTTTATAAAGTTCAAAATTTTTTTTTTATTTTTTTATTTTCTTTCTACTTTGTATTTTTTTAATAACTTTTTCCCTTCACAATTTTCCTTCTTTTTGCTTTTTTTTCATATGCTTTCCTTTTTACTTGTTTTAAAATTTTTTATTTTTCTCTTTTTTATTCCAATTCTTTTGCCTTTTCTTTTTTTTTTTTCCCTCAAATTTCCTTTCATTTCTTATTTGCGTTTTAAAATTCTCATACTTTTTTTATTTTGCATTAACTTTTCTTTTTTTTAATTTTTTGTCTGACTTTTTATATTGTTAGGTCTTCTATGTTTTTCAATTTTTTGTATTTTTTAAACAATTTTTTTTCATTTTGTCATTCCATTTCATTTTTGAAAATTTTATTCGATTTTTGTCCTTTTTATATTTTTTGTTGTATTTTTTTTCTTTTTTTGTGCTTTATTTATCTTTTTTCTTTTTCTATATTTATTTTTTATTTTCTTTCTTTGTTTATAGTTTTATAAATTTTTATAAAGTTTTGGGAATTTTTTATTTTTCTATCTTTTTTCTTTTATCATTCTTGGTTATTTTCTTTTGCATTTTTATATTTTTTCATTAACTTTTTCTCCTTTCGAATTTTTCTTCTTTTTTTTATGTGCTTTTATTTTTTTTTTTCACTTTTTCCTTTGTTTTGAAATTTTCTATAAATTTTTTTCTTTTTCTTTTCTTTCATATTTTTGCCTCTTCATTTTTTTTCTCAAAATTTATTTTATGTATTTTGTATTTTCCTTTTTTATTTTTTTCTTGCTTTTTCTTAAATCTTTTTGTTCACACTTTTTTTTTATTTCTTCTTTATAATTTTAAAACCTCAAACTTCTTTTTTTGTCACTTTCTTTTATTTTTATTCATATTTTTTATTAACTTTTATTTTATTTTTCATCTTTCATATTTTATATCTTTGTCCTCTATTTGTTTTTTTTTTTTTTGTTTTTCTTTGTACATTCGAAACTAAAAGTTTTTTCCATTTTATATTTGAAATTTTTATTCATTTTGTCTTATTATATTTTTTTGATTCGCTAATTTTTTATTTTCTTACTTTGTTACTTTTTCCTTTTTGTTCATTTTTATTTTTTCCTTTTTTCATATTTTATTTAATTTTTTCCCTTAATTTATTTTTTCATTTATTTTTTTTATTTTTTTATTTTCTTTTTTTTTTCTACTTTGTAATTTTTTAAAAACTTTTTCCCTTCACGATTTTCCTTCTTTTTGCTTTTTTTTTTTTTTTTTAGTATGCTTTCATTTTTACTTGTTTTAAGTTTTCTGTTGTTTTAAAATTTTTTATTTTTCTGTTTTTTATTCCAATTCTTTTGTCCTTTCATTTTTCATCTTTTGTTGCTTTCCTTTTTTTTTCCCCACAAATTTCCTTTCATTTCTTATTTGCGTTTTAAATACTCATACTTTTTTTTATTTTGCATTAACTTTTCTCTTTTTTAATTTTTTATCTGACTTTTTATATTGTTAGGTCTTATATGTCTTTCAATTTTTTGTATTTTTTAAACTATTTTTTTTCATTTTGTCATTCCATTTCAGTTTTGAAATTTTTATTCAATTTTTGCCCTTTTTATATTTTTATTTTTCTATCTTTTTTTCTTTTATCATTCTTGGTTATTTTCTATTGCATTTTTATAATTTTTCATTAACTTTTTCTCCTTTCAAATTTTTCTTCTTTTTTCTATGTGCTTTCATTTTGTCTTTTTATTTTTTTTTATTCGCTAATTTTTTATTTTCTTACTTTGTTGCTTTTTTATTTTTTCCTTTTTTCGTATTTTATTTAATTTTTTCCCTTGATTTCTTTTTTATTTATATTTTAGAAAATTTTTATAAAGTTCAATTTTTTTCTTATTTTTTGAATCTTTTTTATTTTTTTTCTACTTTGTAATTTTTTAATAACTTTTTCCCTTCACAATTTTCCTTCTTCTTGTTTTTTTTTTTCATGTACTTTCATTTTTTCGTTCTTTTAAAATTTTTTATTTTTCTGTTTTTTATTCCAAAGCTTTTGTCTTTTCTTGCTATTCTATTTTTTTTCCCACAAATTTCCTTTCATTTCTTATTTCTGTTTTTAAATTCTCATAATTTTTTTATTTTGCATTAACTTTTCTCTTTTTTAATTTTTTGTCTGACTTTTTATATTGTTAGGTCTTATATGTTTTTCAATTTTCTGTATTTTTTAAACTATTTTTTTTCTTTTTTATATTGTTAGGTCTTATATGTTTTTCAATTTTCTGTATTTTTTAAACTATTTTTTTTCTTTTTGTCATTCCATTTCATTTTTGAAATTTTTATTCAAATTTTGTCCTTTTTTCTTTTCTTACTTTTTATATTTTTTGTTGTATTTTTGTTTTTTTTTTCTTTTTTTGTGCTTTATTTATCTTTTTTCTGTTGCTTTCATTTTTTTATTTTCTTTCTTTGTTTATAATTTCATAAATTTTTATAAAGTTTTGGAATTTTTTATTTTTCTATCTTGTTTACTTTTATCATTCTCGGTTATTTTCTATTGCATTTTTATAATTTTTCATTAACTTTTTCTCCTTTCAAATTTTTCATCTTTTTTTTATGTGCTTTCATTTTTTTTTGTTCACTTTTTCCTTTGTTTTGAAATTTTCTACAAATTTTTTTCTTTTTCTTTTCTTTCATATTTTTGCCTCTTCATTTTTTATTTTTTTCTTCTTTTTCTCATTTTTTCTCAAATTTTATTTTATGTATTTTGTATTTTCATTTTTTTATTTTTTTTTGCTTTTTCTTAAATCTTTTTGTTCACACTTTTTTTTATTTCTTCTTTATAATTTTAAAACCTCAAACTTCTTTTTTTGTGCACTTTCTTTTATTTTTATTTATATTTTTTATTAACTTTAATTTTATTTTTCATTTTTCATATTTTATATCTTCGTCCTCTATTTGTTATATTTTTTCGTTTTTCTTTGTACATTCTAAACTAAAAGTTTTTTCCATTTTATATTTGAAATTTTTATTCATTTTGTCTTTTTGTATTTTTTTGATTCGCTAATTTTTGATTTTCTTACTTTCTTCTTTTTGTTTATTTTTATTTTTACCTTTTTTTGTATTTTATTTATTTTTTCATTTATTTTTCATTTATATTTTAAAAAATTTTTATAACGTTCAAAATTTTTTTTTTATTTTTTTATTTTCTTTCTACTTTGTATTTTTTTAATAACTTTTTCCCTTCACAATTTTCCTTCTTTTTGCTTTTTTTTCATATGCTTTCCTTTTTACTTGTTTTAAAATTTTTTATTTTTCTCTTTTTTATTCCAATTCTTTTGCCTTTTCTTTTTTTTTTTTTTCCCTCAAATTTCCTTTCATTTCTTATTTGCGTTTTAAAATTCTCATACTTTTTTTATTTTGCATTAACTTTTCTTTTTTTTAATTTTTTGTCTGACTTTTTATATTGTTAGGTCTTCTATGTTTTTCAATTTTTTGTATTTTTTAAACAATTTTTTTTCATTTTGTCATTCCATTTCATTTTTGAAAATTTTATTCGATTTTTGTCCTTTTTATATTTTTTGTTGTATTTTTTTTCTTTTTTTGTGCTTTATTTATCTTTTTTCTTTTTCTATATTTATTTTTTATTTTCTTTCTTTGTTTATAGTTTTATAAATTTTTATAAAGTTTTGGGAATTTTTTATTTTTCTATCTTTTTTCTTTTATCATTCTTGGTTATTTTCTTTTGCATTTTTATATTTTTTCATTAACTTTTTCTCCTTTCGAATTTTTCTTCTTTTTTTTATGTGCTTTTATTTTTTTTTTTTTCACTTTTTCCTTTGTTTTGAAATTTTCTATAAATTTTTTTCTTTTTCTTTTCTTTCATATTTTTGCCTCTTCATTTTTTTTCTCAAAATTTATTTTATGTATTTTGTATTTTCCTTTTTTATTTTTTTCTTGCTTTTTCTTAAATCTTTTTGTTCACACTTTTTTTTTATTTCTTCTTTATAATTTTAAAACCTCAAACTTCTTTTTTTGTCACTTTCTTTTATTTTTATTCATATTTTTTATTAACTTTTATTTTATTTTTCATCTTTCATATTTTATATCTTTGTCCTCTATTTGTTATTTTTTTTTTTTGTTTTTCTTTGTACATTCGAAACTAAAAGTTTTTTCCATTTTATATTTGAAATTTTTATTCATTTTGTCTTATTATATTTTTTTTATTCGCTAATTTTTTATTTTCTTACTTTGTTACTTTTTCCTTTTTGTTCATTTTTATTTTTTCCTTTTTTCATATTTTATTTAATTTTTTCCCTTAATTTATTTTTTCATTTATTTTTTTTATTTTTTTATTTTCTTTTTTTTTTTCTACTTTGTAATTTTTTAAAAACTTTTTCCCTTCACGATTTTCCTTCTTTTTGCTTTTTTTTTTTTTTTTTAGTATGCTTTCATTTTTACTTGTTTTAAGTTTTCTGTTGTTTTAAAATTTTTTATTTTTCTGTTTTTTATTCCAATTCTTTTGTCCTTTCATTTTTCATCTTTTGTTGCTTTCCTTTTTTTTTCCCCACAAATTTCCTTTCATTTCTTATTTGCGTTTTAAATACTCATACTTTTTTTTATTTTGCATTAACTTTTCTCTTTTCTAATTTTTTATCTGACTTTTTATATTGTTAGGTCTTATATGTCTTTCAATTTTTTGTATTTTTTAAACTATTTTTTTTCATTTTGTCATTCCATTTCAGTTTTGAAATTTTTATTCAATTTTTGCCCTTTTTATATTTTTATTTTTCTATCTTTTTTTCTTTTATCATTCTTGGTTATTTTCTATTGCATTTTTATAATTTTTCATTAACTTTTTCTCCTTTCAAATTTTTCTTCTTTTTTCTATGTGCTTTCATTTTGTCTTTTTATTTTTTTTTATTCGCTAATTTTTTATTTTCTTACTTTGTTGCTTTTTTATTTTTTCCTTTTTTCGTATTTTATTTAATTTTTTCCCTTGATTTCTTTTTTATTTATATTTTAGAAAATTTTTATAAAGTTCAATTTTTTTCTTATTTTTTGAATCTTTTTTATTTTTTTTCTACTTTGTAATTTTTTAATAACTTTTTCCCTTCACAATTTTCCTTCTTCTTGTTTTTTTTTTTCATGTACTTTCATTTTTTCGTTCTTTTAAAATTTTTTATTTTTCTGTTTTTTATTCCAAAGCTTTTGTCTTTTCTTGCTATTCTATTTTTTTTCCCACAAATTTCCTTTCATTTCTTATTTCTGTTTTTAAATTCTCATAATTTTTTTATTTTGCATTAACTTTTCTCTTTTTTAATTTTTTGTCTGACTTTTTATATTGTTAGGTCTTATATGTTTTTCAATTTTCTGTATTTTTTAAACTATTTTTTTCCTTTTTTATATTGTTAGGTCTTATATGTTTTTCAATTTTCTGTATTTTTTAAACTATTTTTTTTCTTTTTGTCATTCCATTTCATTTTTGAAATTTTTATTCAAATTTTGTCCTTTTTTCTTTTCTTACTTTTTATATTTTTTGTTGTATTTTTGTTTTTTTTTTCTTTTTTTGTGCTTTATTTATCTTTTTTCTGTTGCTTTCATTTTTTTAATTTTCTTTCTTTGTTTATAATTTCATAAATTTTTATAAAGTTTTGGAATTTTTTATTTTTCTATCTTGTTTACTTTTATCATTCTCGGTTATTTTCTATTGCATTTTTATAATTTTTCATTAACTTTTTCTCCTTTCAAATTTTTCATCTTTTTTTTATGTGCTTTCATTTTTTTTTGTTCACTTTTTCCTTTGTTTTGAAATTTTCTACAAATTTTTTTCTTTTTCTTTTCTTTCATATTTTTGCCTCTTCATTTTTTATTTTTTTCTTCTTTTTCTCATTTTTTCTCAAATTTTATTTTATGTATTTTGTATTTTGTATTTTCATTTTTTTATTTTTTTTTGCTTTTTCTTAAATCTTTTTGTTCACACTTTTTTTTATTTCTTCTTTATAATTTTAAAACCTCAAACTTCTTTTTTTGTGCACTTTCTTTTATTTTTATTTATATTTTTTATTAACTTTAATTTTATTTTTCATTTTTCATATTTTATATCTTCGTCCTCTATTTGTTATATTTTTTCGTTTTTCTTTGTACATTCTAAACTAAAAGTTTTTTCCATTTTATATTTGAAATTTTTATTCATTTTGTCTTTTTGTATTTTTTTGATTCGCTAATTTTTGATTTTCTTACTTTTTTCTTTTTGTTTATTTTTATTTTTACCTTTTTTTGTATTTTATTTATTTTTTCATTTATTTTTCATTTATATTTTAAAAAATTTTTATAAAGTTCAAAATTTTTTTTTTATTTTTTTATTTTCTTTCTACTTTGTATTTTTTTAATAACTTTTTCCCTTCACAATTTTCCTTCTTTTTGCTTTTTTTTCATATGCTTTCCTTTTTACTTGTTTTAAAATTTTTTATTTTTCTCTTTTTTATTCCAATTCTTTTGCCTTTTCTTTTTTTTTTTTTCCCTCAAATTTCCTTTCATTTCTTATTTGCGTTTTAAAATTCTCATACTTTTTTTATTTTGCATTAACTTTTCTTTTTTTTAATTTTTTGTCTGACTTTTTATATTGTTAGGTCTTCTATGTTTTTCAATTTTTTGTATTTTTTAAACAATTTTTTTTCATTTTGTCATTCCATTTCATTTTTGAAAATTTTATTCGATTTTTGTCCTTTTTATATTTTTTGTTGTATTTTTTTTCTTTTTTTGTGCTTTATTTATCTTTTTTCTTTTTCTATATTTATTTTTTATTTTCTTTCTTTGTTTATAGTTTTATAAATTTTTATAAAGTTTTGGGAATTTTTTATTTTTCTATCTTTTTTCTTTTATCATTCTTGGTTATTTTCTTTTGCATTTTTATATTTTTTCATTAACTTTTTCTCCTTTCGAATTTTTCTTCTTTTTTTTATGTGCTTTTATTTTTTTTTTTTCACTTTTTCCTTTGTTTTGAAATTTTCTATAAATTTTTTTCTTTTTCTTTTCTTTCATATTTTTGCCTCTTCATTTTTTTTCTCAAAATTTATTTTATGTATTTTGTATTTTCCTTTTTTATTTTTTTCTTGCTTTTTCTTAAATCTTTTTGTTCACACTTTTTTTTTATTTCTTCTTTATAATTTTAAAACCTCAAACTTCTTTTTTTGTCACTTTCTTTTATTTTTATTCATATTTTTTATTAACTTTTATTTTATTTTTCATCTTTCATATTTTATATCTTTGTCCTCTATTTGTTATTTTTTTTTTTTTGTTTTTCTTTGTACATTCAAAACTAAAAGTTTTTTCCATTTTATATTTGAAATTTTTATTCATTTTGTCTTATTATATTTTTTTGATTCGCTAATTTTTTATTTTCTTACTTTGTTACTTTTTCCTTTTTGTTCATTTTTATTTTTTCCTTTTTTCATATTTTATTTAATTTTTTCCCTTAATTTATTTTTTCATTTATTTTTTTTATTTTTTTATTTTCTTTTTTTTTTCTACTTTGTAATTTTTTAAAAACTTTTTCCCTTCACGATTTTCCTTCTTTTTGCTTTTTTTTTTTTTTTTTAGTATGCTTTCATTTTTACTTGTTTTAAGTTTTCTGTTGTTTTAAAATTTTTTATTTTTCTGTTTTTTATTCCAATTCTTTTGTCCTTTCATTTTTCATCTTTTGTTGCTTTCCTTTTTTTTTTCCCACAAATTTCCTTTCATTTCTTATTTGCGTTTTAAATACTCATACTTTTTTTTATTTTGCATTAACTTTTCTCTTTTTTAATTTTTTATCTGACTTTTTATATTGTTAGGTCTTATATGTCTTTCAATTTTTTGTATTTTTTAAACTATTTTTTTTCATTTTGTCATTCCATTTCAGTTTTGAAATTTTTATTCAATTTTTGCCCTTTTTATATTTTTATTTTTCTATCTTTTTTTCTTTTATCATTCTTGGTTATTTTCTATTGCATTTTTATAATTTTTCATTAACTTTTTCTCCTTTCAAATTTTTCTTCTTTTTTCTATGTGCTTTCATTTTGTCTTTTTATTTTTTTTTATTCGCTAATTTTTTATTTTCTTACTTTGTTGCTTTTTTATTTTTTCCTTTTTTCGTATTTTATTTAATTTTTTCCCTTGATTTCTTTTTTATTTATATTTTAGAAAATTTTTATAAAGTTCAATTTTTTTCTTATTTTTTGAATCTTTTTTATTTTTTTTCTACTTTGTAATTTTTTAATAACTTTTTCCCTTCACAATTTTCCTTCTTCTTGTTTTTTTTTTTCATGTACTTTCATTTTTTCGTTCTTTTAAAATTTTTTATTTTTCTGTTTTTTATTCCAAAGCTTTTGTCTTTTCTTGCTATTCTATTTTTTTTCCCACAAATTTCCTTTCATTTCTTATTTCTGTTTTTAAATTCTCATAATTTTTTTATTTTGCATTAACTTTTCTCTTTTTTAATTTTTTGTCTGACTTTTTATATTGTTAGGTCTTATATGTTTTTCAATTTTCTGTATTTTTTAAACTATTTTTTTTCTTTTTGTCATTCCATTTCATTTTTGAAATTTTTATTCAAATTTTGTCCTTTTTTCTTTTCTTACTTTTTATATTTTTTGTTGTATTTTTGTTTTTTTTTTCTTTTTTTGTGCTTTATTTATCTTTTTTCTGTTGCTTTCATTTTTTTAATTTTCTTTCTTTGTTTATAATTTCATAAATTTTTATAAAGTTTTGGAATTTTTTATTTTTCTATCTTGTTTACTTTTATCATTCTCGGTTATTTTCTATTGCATTTTTATAATTTTTCATTAACTTTTTCTCCTTTCAAATTTTTCATCTTTTTTTTATGTGCTTTCATTTTTTTTTGTTCACTTTTTCCTTTGTTTTGAAATTTTCTACAAATTTTTTTCTTTTTCTTTTCTTTCATATTTTTGCCTCTTCATTTTTTATTTTTTTCTTCTTTTTCTCATTTTTTCTCAAATTTTATTTTATGTATTTTGTATTTTGTATTTTCATTTTTTTATTTTTTTTTGCTTTTTCTTAAATCTTTTTGTTCACACTTTTTTTTATTTCTTCTTTATAATTTTAAAACCTCAAACTTCTTTTTTTGTGCACTTTCTTTTATTTTTATTTATATTTTTTATTAACTTTAATTTTATTTTTCATTTTTCATATTTTATATCTTCGTCCTCTATTTGTTATATTTTTTCGTTTTTCTTTGTACATTCTAAACTAAAAGTTTTTTCCATTTTATATTTGAAATTTTTATTCATTTTGTCTTTTTGTATTTTTTTGATTCGCTAATTTTTGATTTTCTTACTTTTTTCTTTTTGTTTATTTTTATTTTTACCTTTTTTTGTATTTTATTTATTTTTTCATTTATTTTTCATTTATATTTTAAAAAATTTTTATAAAGTTCAAAATTTTTTTTTTATTTTTTTATTTTCTTTCTACTTTGTATTTTTTTAATAACTTTTTCCCTTCACAATTTTCCTTCTTTTTGCTTTTTTTTCATATGCTTTCCTTTTTACTTGTTTTAAAATTTTTTATTTTTCTCTTTTTTATTCCAATTCTTTTGCCTTTTCTTTTTTTTTTTTTCCCTCAAATTTCCTTTCATTTCTTATTTGCGTTTTAAAATTCTCATACTTTTTTTATTTTGCATTAACTTTTCTTTTTTTTAATTTTTTGTCTGACTTTTTATATTGTTAGGTCTTCTATGTTTTTCAATTTTTTGTATTTTTTAAACAATTTTTTTTCATTTTGTCATTCCATTTCATTTTTGAAAATTTTATTCGATTTTTGTCCTTTTTATATTTTTTGTTGTATTTTTTTTCTTTTTTTGTGCTTTATTTATCTTTTTTCTTTTTCTATATTTATTTTTTATTTTCTTTCTTTGTTTATAGTTTTATAAATTTTTATAAAGTTTTGGGAATTTTTTATTTTTCTATCTTTTTTCTTTTATCATTCTTGGTTATTTTCTTTTGCATTTTTATATTTTTTCATTAACTTTTTCTCCTTTCGAATTTTTCTTCTTTTTTTTATGTGCTTTTATTTTTTTTTTTCACTTTTTCCTTTGTTTTGAAATTTTCTATAAATTTTTTTCTTTTTCTTTTCTTTCATATTTTTGCCTCTTCATTTTTTTTCTCAAAATTTATTTTATGTATTTTGTATTTTCCTTTTTTATTTTTTTCTTGCTTTTTCTTAAATCTTTTTGTTCACACTTTTTTTTTATTTCTTCTTTATAATTTTAAAACCTCAAACTTCTTTTTTTGTCACTTTCTTTTATTTTTATTCATATTTTTTATTAACTTTTATTTTATTTTTCATCTTTCATATTTTATATCTTTGTCCTCTATTTGTTATTTTTTTTTTTGTTTTTCTTTGTACATTCGAAACTAAAAGTTTTTTCCATTTTATATTTGAAATTTTTATTCATTTTGTCTTATTATATTTTTTTGATTCGCTAATTTTTTATTTTCTTACTTTGTTACTTTTTCCTTTTTGTTCATTTTTATTTTTTCCTTTTTTCATATTTTATTTAATTTTTTCCCTTAATTTATTTTTTCATTTATTTTTTTTATTTTTTTATTTTCTTTTTTTTTTCTACTTTGTAATTTTTTAAAAACTTTTTCCCTTCACGATTTTCCTTCTTTTTGCTTTTTTTTTTTTTTTTTAGTATGCTTTCATTTTTACTTGTTTTAAGTTTTCTGTTGTTTTAAAATTTTTTATTTTTCTGTTTTTTATTCCAATTCTTTTGTCCTTTCATTTTTCATCTTTTGTTGCTTTCCTTTTTTTTTCCCCACAAATTTCCTTTCATTTCTTATTTGCGTTTTAAATACTCATACTTTTTTTTATTTTGCATTAACTTTTCTCTTTTTTAATTTTTTATCTGACTTTTTATATTGTTAGGTCTTATATGTCTTTCAATTTTTTGTATTTTTTAAACTATTTTTTTTCATTTTGTCATTCCATTTCAGTTTTGAAATTTTTATTCAATTTTTGCCCTTTTTATATTTTTATTTTTCTATCTTTTTTTCTTTTATCATTCTTGGTTATTTTCTATTGCATTTTTATAATTTTTCATTAACTTTTTCTCCTTTCAAATTTTTCTTCTTTTTTCTATGTGCTTTCATTTTGTCTTTTTATTTTTTTTTATTCGCTAATTTTTTATTTTCTTACTTTGTTGCTTTTTTATTTTTTCCTTTTTTCGTATTTTATTTAATTTTTTCCCTTGATTTCTTTTTTATTTATATTTTAGAAAATTTTTATAAAGTTCAATTTTTTTCTTATTTTTTGAATCTTTTTTATTTTTTTTCTACTTTGTAATTTTTTAATAACTTTTTCCCTTCACAATTTTCCTTCTTCTTGTTTTTTTTTTTCATGTACTTTCATTTTTTCGTTCTTTTAAAATTTTTTATTTTTCTGTTTTTTATTCCAAAGCTTTTGTCTTTTCTTGCTATTCTATTTTTTTTCCCACAAATTTCCTTTCATTTCTTATTTCTGTTTTTAAATTCTCATAATTTTTTTATTTTGCATTAACTTTTCTCTTTTTTAATTTTTTGTCTGACTTTTTATATTGTTAGGTCTTATATGTTTTTCAATTTTCTGTATTTTTTAAACTATTTTTTTTCTTTTTTATATTGTTAGGTCTTATATGTTTTTCAATTTTCTGTATTTTTTAAACTATTTTTTTTCTTTTTGTCATTCCATTTCATTTTTGAAATTTTTATTCAAATTTTGTCCTTTTTTCTTTTCTTACTTTTTATATTTTTTGTTGTATTTTTGTTTTTTTTTTCTTTTTTTGTGCTTTATTTATCTTTTTTCTGTTGCTTTCATTTTTTTAATTTTCTTTCTTTGTTTATAATTTCATAAATTTTTATAAAGTTTTGGAATTTTTTATTTTTCTATCTTGTTTACTTTTATCATTCTCGGTTATTTTCTATTGCATTTTTATAATTTTTCATTAACTTTTTCTCCTTTCAAATTTTTCATCTTTTTTTTATGTGCTTTCATTTTTTTTTGTTCACTTTTTCCTTTGTTTTGAAATTTTCTACAAATTTTTTTCTTTTTCTTTTCTTTCATATTTTTGCCTCTTCATTTTTTATTTTTTTCTTCTTTTTCTCATTTTTTCTCAAATTTTATTTTATGTATTTTGTATTTTGTATTTTCATTTTTTTATTTTTTTTTGCTTTTTCTTAAATCTTTTTGTTCACACTTTTTTTTATTTCTTCTTTATAATTTTAAAACCTCAAACTTCTTTTTTTGTGCACTTTCTTTTATTTTTATTTATATTTTTTATTAACTTTAATTTTATTTTTCATTTTTCATATTTTATATCTTCGTCCTCTATTTGTTATATTTTTTCGTTTTTCTTTGTACATTCTAAACTAAAAGTTTTTTCCATTTTATATTTGAAATTTTTATTCATTTTGTCTTTTTGTATTTTTTTGATTCGCTAATTTTTGATTTTCTTACTTTTTTCTTTTTGTTTATTTTTATTTTTACCTTTTTTTGTATTTTATTTATTTTTTCATTTATTTTTCATTTATATTTTAAAAAATTTTTATAAAGTTCAAAATTTTTTTTTTATTTTTTTATTTTCTTTCTACTTTGTATTTTTTTAATAACTTTTTCCCTTCACAATTTTCCTTCTTTTTGCTTTTTTTTCATATGCTTTCCTTTTTACTTGTTTTAAAATTTTTTATTTTTCTCTTTTTTATTCCAATTCTTTTGCCTTTTCTTTTTTTTTTTTTTCCCTCAAATTTCCTTTCATTTCTTATTTGCGTTTTAAAATTCTCATACTTTTTTTATTTTGCATTAACTTTTCTTTTTTTTAATTTTTTGTCTGACTTTTTATATTGTTAGGTCTTCTATGTTTTTCAATTTTTTGTATTTTTTAAACAATTTTTTTTCATTTTGTCATTCCATTTCATTTTTGAAAATTTTATTCGATTTTTGTCCTTTTTATATTTTTTGTTGTATTTTTTTTCTTTTTTTGTGCTTTATTTATCTTTTTTCTTTTTCTATATTTATTTTTTATTTTCTTTCTTTGTTTATAGTTTTATAAATTTTTATAAAGTTTTGGGAATTTTTTATTTTTCTATCTTTTTTCTTTTATCATTCTTGGTTATTTTCTTTTGCATTTTTATATTTTTTCATTAACTTTTTCTCCTTTCGAATTTTTCTTCTTTTTTTTATGTGCTTTTATTTTTTTTTTTTCACTTTTTCCTTTGTTTTGAAATTTTCTATAAATTTTTTTCTTTTTCTTTTCTTTCATATTTTTGCCTCTTCATTTTTTTTCTCAAAATTTATTTTATGTATTTTGTATTTTCCTTTTTTATTTTTTTCTTGCTTTTTCTTAAATCTTTTTGTTCACACTTTTTTTTTATTTCTTCTTTATAATTTTAAAACCTCAAACTTCTTTTTTTGTCACTTTCTTTTATTTTTATTCATATTTTTTATTAACTTTTATTTTATTTTTCATCTTTCATATTTTATATCTTTGTCCTCTATTTGTTATTTTTTTTTTTGTTTTTCTTTGTACATTCGAAACTAAAAGTTTTTTCCATTTTATATTTGAAATTTTTATTCATTTTGTCTTATTATATTTTTTTGATTCGCTAATTTTTTATTTTCTTACTTTGTTACTTTTTCCTTTTTGTTCATTTTTATTTTTTCCTTTTTTCATATTTTATTTAATTTTTTCCCTTAATTTATTTTTTTTATTTTTTTATTTTCTTTTTTTTTTCTACTTTGTAATTTTTTAAAAACTTTTTCCCTTCACGATTTTCCTTCTTTTTGCTTTTTTTTTTTTTTTTTAGTATGCTTTCATTTTTACTTGTTTTAAGTTTTCTGTTGTTTTAAAATTTTTTATTTTTCTGTTTTTTATTCCAATTCTTTTGTCCTTTCATTTTTCATCTTTTGTTGCTTTCCTTTTTTTTTTCCCCACAAATTTCCTTTCATTTCTTATTTGCGTTTTAAATACTCATACTTTTTTTTATTTTGCATTAACTTTTCTCTTTTTTAATTTTTTATCTGACTTTTTATATTGTTAGGTCTTATATGTCTTTCAATTTTTTGTATTTTTTAAACTATTTTTTTTCATTTTGTCATTCCATTTCAGTTTTGAAATTTTTATTCAATTTTTGCCCTTTTTATATTTTTATTTTTCTATCTTTTTTTCTTTTATCATTCTTGGTTATTTTCTATTGCATTTTTATAATTTTTCATTAACTTTTTCTCCTTTCAAATTTTTCTTCTTTTTTCTATGTGCTTTCATTTTGTCTTTTTATTTTTTTTTATTCGCTAATTTTTTATTTTCTTACTTTGTTGCTTTTTTATTTTTTCCTTTTTTCGTATTTTATTTAATTTTTTCCCTTGATTTCTTTTTTATTTATATTTTAGAAAATTTTTATAAAGTTCAATTTTTTTCTTATTTTTTGAATCTTTTTTATTTTTTTTCTACTTTGTAATTTTTTAATAACTTTTTCCCTTCACAATTTTCCTTCTTCTTGTTTTTTTTTTTCATGTACTTTCATTTTTTCGTTCTTTTAAAATTTTTTATTTTTCTGTTTTTTATTCCAAAGCTTTTGTCTTTTCTTGCTATTCTATTTTTTTTCCCACAAATTTCCTTTCATTTCTTATTTCTGTTTTTAAATTCTCATAATTTTTTTATTTTGCATTAACTTTTCTCTTTTTTAATTTTTTGTCTGACTTTTTATATTGTTAGGTCTTATATGTTTTTCAATTTTCTGTATTTTTTAAACTATTTTTTTTCTTTTTGTCATTCCATTTCATTTTTGAAATTTTTATTCAAATTTTGTCCTTTTTTCTTTTCTTACTTTTTATATTTTTTGTTGTATTTTTGTTTTTTTTTTCTTTTTTTGTGCTTTATTTATCTTTTTTCTGTTGCTTTCATTTTTTTAATTTTCTTTCTTTGTTTATAATTTCATAAATTTTTATAAAGTTTTGGAATTTTTTATTTTTCTATCTTGTTTACTTTTATCATTCTCGGTTATTTTCTATTGCATTTTTATAATTTTTCATTAACTTTTTCTCCTTTCAAATTTTTCATCTTTTTTTTATGTGCTTTCATTTTTTTTTGTTCACTTTTTCCTTTGTTTTGAAATTTTCTACAAATTTTTTTCTTTTTCTTTTCTTTCATATTTTTGCCTCTTCATTTTTTATTTTTTTCTTCTTTTTCTCATTTTTTCTCAAATTTTATTTTATGTATTTTGTATTTTGTATTTTCATTTTTTTATTTTTTTTTGCTTTTTCTTAAATCTTTTTGTTCACACTTTTTTTTATTTCTTCTTTATAATTTTAAAACCTCAAACTTCTTTTTTTGTGCACTTTCTTTTATTTTTATTTATATTTTTTATTAACTTTAATTTTATTTTTCATTTTTCATATTTTATATCTTCGTCCTCTATTTGTTATATTTTTTCGTTTTTCTTTGTACATTCTAAACTAAAAGTTTTTTCCATTTTATATTTGAAATTTTTATTCATTTTGTCTTTTTGTATTTTTTTGATTCGCTAATTTTTGATTTTCTTACTTTTTTCTTTTTGTTTATTTTTATTTTTACCTTTTTTTGTATTTTATTTATTTTTTCATTTATTTTTCATTTATATTTTAAAAAATTTTTATAAAGTTCAAAATTTTTTTTTTATTTTTTTATTTTCTTTCTACTTTGTATTTTTTTAATAACTTTTTCCCTTCACAATTTTCCTTCTTTTTGCTTTTTTTTCATATGCTTTCCTTTTTACTTGTTTTAAAATTTTTTATTTTTCTCTTTTTTATTCCAATTCTTTTGCCTTTTCTTTTTTTTTTTTTTCCCTCAAATTTCCTTTCATTTCTTATTTGCGTTTTAAAATTCTCATACTTTTTTTATTTTGCATTAACTTTTCTTTTTTTTAATTTTTTGTCTGACTTTTTATATTGTTAGGTCTTCTATGTTTTTCAATTTTTTGTATTTTTTAAACAATTTTTTTTCATTTTGTCATTCCATTTCATTTTTGAAAATTTTATTCGATTTTTGTCCTTTTTATATTTTTTGTTGTATTTTTTTTCTTTTTTTGTGCTTTATTTATCTTTTTTCTTTTTCTATATTTATTTTTTATTTTCTTTCTTTGTTTATAGTTTTATAAATTTTTATAAAGTTTTGGGAATTTTTTATTTTTCTATCTTTTTTCTTTTATCATTCTTGGTTATTTTCTTTTGCATTTTTATATTTTTTCATTAACTTTTTCTCCTTTCGAATTTTTCTTCTTTTTTTTATGTGCTTTTATTTTTTTTTTTCACTTTTTCCTTTGTTTTGAAATTTTCTATAAATTTTTTTCTTTTTCTTTTCTTTCATATTTTTGCCTCTTCATTTTTTTTCTCAAAATTTATTTTATGTATTTTGTATTTTCCTTTTTTATTTTTTTCTTGCTTTTTCTTAAATCTTTTTGTTCACACTTTTTTTTTATTTCTTCTTTATAATTTTAAAACCTCAAACTTCTTTTTTTGTCACTTTCTTTTATTTTTATTCATATTTTTTATTAACTTTTATTTTATTTTTCATCTTTCATATTTTATATCTTTGTCCTCTATTTGTTATTTTTTTTTTTGTTTTTCTTTGTACATTCGAAACTAAAAGTTTTTTCCATTTTATATTTGAAATTTTTATTCATTTTGTCTTATTATATTTTTTTGATTCGCTAATTTTTTATTTTCTTACTTTGTTACTTTTTCCTTTTTGTTCATTTTTATTTTTTCCTTTTTTCATATTTTATTTAATTTTTTCCCTTAATTTATTTTTTCATTTATTTTTTTTATTTTTTTATTTTCTTTTTTTTTTCTACTTTGTAATTTTTTAAAAACTTTTTCCCTTCACGATTTTCCTTCTTTTTGCTTTTTTTTTTTTTTTTTAGTATGCTTTCATTTTTACTTGTTTTAAGTTTTCTGTTGTTTTAAAATTTTTTATTTTTCTGTTTTTTATTCCAATTCTTTTGTCCTTTCATTTTTCATCTTTTGTTGCTTTCCTTTTTTTTTTCCCCACAAATTTCCTTTCATTTCTTATTTGCGTTTTAAATACTCATACTTTTTTTTATTTTGCATTAACTTTTCTCTTTTTTAATTTTTTATCTGACTTTTTATATTGTTAGGTCTTATATGTCTTTCAATTTTTTGTATTTTTTAAACTATTTTTTTTCATTTTGTCATTCCATTTCAGTTTTGAAATTTTTATTCAATTTTTGCCCTTTTTATATTTTTATTTTTCTATCTTTTTTTCTTTTATCATTCTTGGTTATTTTCTATTGCATTTTTATAATTTTTCATTAACTTTTTCTCCTTTCAAATTTTTCTTCTTTTTTCTATGTGCTTTCATTTTGTCTTTTTATTTTTTTTTATTCGCTAATTTTTTATTTTCTTACTTTGTTGCTTTTTTATTTTTTCCTTTTTTCGTATTTTATTTAATTTTTTCCCTTGATTTCTTTTTTATTTATATTTTAGAAAATTTTTATAAAGTTCAATTTTTTTCTTATTTTTTGAATCTTTTTTATTTTTTTTCTACTTTGTAATTTTTTAATAACTTTTTCCCTTCACAATTTTCCTTCTTCTTGTTTTTTTTTTTCATGTACTTTCATTTTTTCGTTCTTTTAAAATTTTTTATTTTTCTGTTTTTTATTCCAAAGCTTTTGTCTTTTCTTGCTATTCTATTTTTTTTCCCACAAATTTCCTTTCATTTCTTATTTCTGTTTTTAAATTCTCATAATTTTTTTATTTTGCATTAACTTTTCTCTTTTTTAATTTTTTGTCTGACTTTTTATATTGTTAGGTCTTATATGTTTTTCAATTTTCTGTATTTTTTAAACTATTTTTTTTCTTTTTGTCATTCCATTTCATTTTTGAAATTTTTATTCAAATTTTGTCCTTTTTTCTTTTCTTACTTTTTATATTTTTTGTTGTATTTTTGTTTTTTTTTTCTTTTTTTGTGCTTTATTTATCTTTTTTCTGTTGCTTTCATTTTTTTAATTTTCTTTCTTTGTTTATAATTTCATAAATTTTTATAAAGTTTTGGAATTTTTTATTTTTCTATCTTGTTTACTTTTATCATTCTCGGTTATTTTCTATTGCATTTTTATAATTTTTCATTAACTTTTTCTCCTTTCAAATTTTTCATCTTTTTTTTATGTGCTTTCATTTTTTTTTGTTCACTTTTTCCTTTGTTTTGAAATTTTCTACAAATTTTTTTCTTTTTCTTTTCTTTCATATTTTTGCCTCTTCATTTTTTATTTTTTTCTTCTTTTTCTCATTTTTTCTCAAATTTTATTTTATGTATTTTGTATTTTGTATTTTCATTTTTTTATTTTTTTTTGCTTTTTCTTAAATCTTTTTGTTCACACTTTTTTTTATTTCTTCTTTATAATTTTAAAACCTCAAACTTCTTTTTTTGTGCACTTTCTTTTATTTTTATTTATATTTTTTATTAACTTTAATTTTATTTTTCATTTTTCATATTTTATATCTTCGTCCTCTATTTGTTATATTTTTTCGTTTTTCTTTGTACATTCTAAACTAAAAGTTTTTTCCATTTTATATTTGAAATTTTTATTCATTTTGTCTTTTTGTATTTTTTTGATTCGCTAATTTTTGATTTTCTTACTTTTTTCTTTTTGTTTATTTTTATTTTTACCTTTTTTTGTATTTTATTTATTTTTTCATTTATTTTTCATTTATATTTTAAAAAATTTTTATAAAGTTCAAAATTTTTTTTTTATTTTTTTATTTTCTTTCTACTTTGTATTTTTTTAATAACTTTTTCCCTTCACAATTTTCCTTCTTTTTGCTTTTTTTTCATATGCTTTCCTTTTTACTTGTTTTAAAATTTTTTATTTTTCTCTTTTTTATTCCAATTCTTTTGCCTTTTCTTTTTTTTTTTTTTCCCTCAAATTTCCTTTCATTTCTTATTTGCGTTTTAAAATTCTCATACTTTTTTTATTTTGCATTAACTTTTCTTTTTTTTAATTTTTTGTCTGACTTTTTATATTGTTAGGTCTTCTATGTTTTTCAATTTTTTGTATTTTTTAAACAATTTTTTTTCATTTTGTCATTCCATTTCATTTTTGAAAATTTTATTCGATTTTTGTCCTTTTTATATTTTTTGTTGTATTTTTTTTCTTTTTTTGTGCTTTATTTATCTTTTTTCTTTTTCTATATTTATTTTTTATTTTCTTTCTTTGTTTATAGTTTTATAAATTTTTATAAAGTTTTGGGAATTTTTTATTTTTCTATCTTTTTTCTTTTATCATTCTTGGTTATTTTCTTTTGCATTTTTATATTTTTTCATTAACTTTTTCTCCTTTCGAATTTTTCTTCTTTTTTTTATGTGCTTTTATTTTTTTTTTTCACTTTTTCCTTTGTTTTGAAATTTTCTATAAATTTTTTTCTTTTTCTTTTCTTTCATATTTTTGCCTCTTCATTTTTTTTCTCAAAATTTATTTTATGTATTTTGTATTTTCCTTTTTTATTTTTTTCTTGCTTTTTCTTAAATCTTTTTGTTCACACTTTTTTTTTATTTCTTCTTTATAATTTTAAAACCTCAAACTTCTTTTTTTGTCACTTTCTTTTATTTTTATTCATATTTTTTATTAACTTTTATTTTATTTTTCATCTTTCATATTTTATATCTTTGTCCTCTATTTGTTATTTTTTTTTTTGTTTTTCTTTGTACATTCGAAACTAAAAGTTTTTTCCATTTTATATTTGAAATTTTTATTCATTTTGTCTTATTATATTTTTTTGATTCGCTAATTTTTTATTTTCTTACTTTGTTACTTTTTCCTTTTTGTTCATTTTTATTTTTTCCTTTTTTCATATTTTATTTAATTTTTTCCCTTAATTTATTTTTTCATTTATTTTTTTTATTTTTTTATTTTCTTTTTTTTTTCTACTTTGTAATTTTTTAAAAACTTTTTCCCTTCACGATTTTCCTTCTTTTTGCTTTTTTTTTTTTTTTTTAGTATGCTTTCATTTTTACTTGTTTTAAGTTTTCTGTTGTTTTAAAATTTTTTATTTTTCTGTTTTTTATTCCAATTCTTTTGTCCTTTCATTTTTCATCTTTTGTTGCTTTCCTTTTTTTTTCCCCACAAATTTCCTTTCATTTCTTATTTGCGTTTTAAATACTCATACTTTTTTTTATTTTGCATTAACTTTTCTCTTTTTTAATTTTTTATCTGACTTTTTATATTGTTAGGTCTTATATGTCTTTCAATTTTTTGTATTTTTTAAACTATTTTTTTTCATTTTGTCATTCCATTTCAGTTTTGAAATTTTTATTCAATTTTTGCCCTTTTTATATTTTTATTTTTCTATCTTTTTTTCTTTTATCATTCTTGGTTATTTTCTATTGCATTTTTATAATTTTTCATTAACTTTTTCTCCTTTCAAATTTTTCTTCTTTTTTCTATGTGCTTTCATTTTGTCTTTTTATTTTTTTTTATTCGCTAATTTTTTATTTTCTTACTTTGTTGCTTTTTTATTTTTTCCTTTTTTCGTATTTTATTTAATTTTTTCCCTTGATTTCTTTTTTATTTATATTTTAGAAAATTTTTATAAAGTTCAATTTTTTTCTTATTTTTTGAATCTTTTTTATTTTTTTTCTACTTTGTAATTTTTTAATAACTTTTTCCCTTCACAATTTTCCTTCTTCTTGTTTTTTTTTTTCATGTACTTTCATTTTTTCGTTCTTTTAAAATTTTTTATTTTTCTGTTTTTTATTCCAAAGCTTTTGTCTTTTCTTGCTATTCTATTTTTTTTCCCACAAATTTCCTTTCATTTCTTATTTCTGTTTTTAAATTCTCATAATTTTTTTATTTTGCATTAACTTTTCTCTTTTTTAATTTTTTGTCTGACTTTTTATATTGTTAGGTCTTATATGTTTTTCAATTTTCTGTATTTTTTAAACTATTTTTTTTCTTTTTTATATTGTTAGGTCTTATATGTTTTTCAATTTTCTGTATTTTTTAAACTATTTTTTTTCTTTTTGTCATTCCATTTCATTTTTGAAATTTTTATTCAAATTTTGTCCTTTTTTCTTTTCTTACTTTTTATATTTTTTGTTGTATTTTTGTTTTTTTTTTCTTTTTTTGTGCTTTATTTATCTTTTTTCTGTTGCTTTCATTTTTTTAATTTTCTTTCTTTGTTTATAATTTCATAAATTTTTATAAAGTTTTGGAATTTTTTATTTTTCTATCTTGTTTACTTTTATCATTCTCGGTTATTTTCTATTGCATTTTTATAATTTTTCATTAACTTTTTCTCCTTTCAAATTTTTCATCTTTTTTTTATGTGCTTTCATTTTTTTTTGTTCACTTTTTCCTTTGTTTTGAAATTTTCTACAAATTTTTTTCTTTTTCTTTTCTTTCATATTTTTGCCTCTTCATTTTTTATTTTTTTCTTCTTTTTCTCATTTTTTCTCAAATTTTATTTTATGTATTTTGTATTTTGTATTTTCATTTTTTTATTTTTTTTTGCTTTTTCTTAAATCTTTTTGTTCACACTTTTTTTTATTTCTTCTTTATAATTTTAAAACCTCAAACTTCTTTTTTTGTGCACTTTCTTTTATTTTTATTTATATTTTTTATTAACTTTAATTTTATTTTTCATTTTTCATATTTTATATCTTCGTCCTCTATTTGTTATATTTTTTCGTTTTTCTTTGTACATTCTAAACTAAAAGTTTTTTCCATTTTATATTTGAAATTTTTATTCATTTTGTCTTTTTGTATTTTTTTGATTCGCTAATTTTTGATTTTCTTACTTTTTTCTTTTTGTTTATTTTTATTTTTACCTTTTTTTGTATTTTATTTATTTTTTCATTTATTTTTCATTTATATTTTAAAAAATTTTTATAAAGTTCAAAATTTTTTTTTTATTTTTTTATTTTCTTTCTACTTTGTATTTTTTTAATAACTTTTTCCCTTCACAATTTTCCTTCTTTTTGCTTTTTTTTCATATGCTTTCCTTTTTACTTGTTTTAAAATTTTTTATTTTTCTCTTTTTTATTCCAATTCTTTTGCCTTTTCTTTTTTTTTTTTTTCCCTCAAATTTCCTTTCATTTCTTATTTGCGTTTTAAAATTCTCATACTTTTTTTATTTTGCATTAACTTTTCTTTTTTTTAATTTTTTGTCTGACTTTTTATATTGTTAGGTCTTCTATGTTTTTCAATTTTTTGTATTTTTTAAACAATTTTTTTTCATTTTGTCATTCCATTTCATTTTTGAAAATTTTATTCGATTTTTGTCCTTTTTATATTTTTTGTTGTATTTTTTTTCTTTTTTTGTGCTTTATTTATCTTTTTTCTTTTTCTATATTTATTTTTTATTTTCTTTCTTTGTTTATAGTTTTATAAATTTTTATAAAGTTTTGGGAATTTTTTATTTTTCTATCTTTTTTCTTTTATCATTCTTGGTTATTTTCTTTTGCATTTTTATATTTTTTCATTAACTTTTTCTCCTTTCGAATTTTTCTTCTTTTTTTTATGTGCTTTTATTTTTTTTTTTTCACTTTTTCCTTTGTTTTGAAATTTTCTATAAATTTTTTTCTTTTTCTTTTCTTTCATATTTTTGCCTCTTCATTTTTTTTCTCAAAATTTATTTTATGTATTTTGTATTTTCCTTTTTTATTTTTTTCTTGCTTTTTCTTAAATCTTTTTGTTCACACTTTTTTTTTATTTCTTCTTTATAATTTTAAAACCTCAAACTTCTTTTTTTGTCACTTTCTTTTATTTTTATTCATATTTTTTATTAACTTTTATTTTATTTTTCATCTTTCATATTTTATATCTTTGTCCTCTATTTGTTATTTTTTTTTTTGTTTTTCTTTGTACATTCGAAACTAAAAGTTTTTTCCATTTTATATTTGAAATTTTTATTCATTTTGTCTTATTATATTTTTTTGATTCGCTAATTTTTTATTTTCTTACTTTGTTACTTTTTCCTTTTTGTTCATTTTTATTTTTTCCTTTTTTCATATTTTATTTAATTTTTTCCCTTAATTTATTTTTTTTATTTTTTTATTTTCTTTTTTTTTTCTACTTTGTAATTTTTTAAAAACTTTTTCCCTTCACGATTTTCCTTCTTTTTGCTTTTTTTTTTTTTTTTTAGTATGCTTTCATTTTTACTTGTTTTAAGTTTTCTGTTGTTTTAAAATTTTTTATTTTTCTGTTTTTTATTCCAATTCTTTTGTCCTTTCATTTTTCATCTTTTGTTGCTTTCCTTTTTTTTTTCCCCACAAATTTCCTTTCATTTCTTATTTGCGTTTTAAATACTCATACTTTTTTTTATTTTGCATTAACTTTTCTCTTTTTTAATTTTTTATCTGACTTTTTATATTGTTAGGTCTTATATGTCTTTCAATTTTTTGTATTTTTTAAACTATTTTTTTTCATTTTGTCATTCCATTTCAGTTTTGAAATTTTTATTCAATTTTTGCCCTTTTTATATTTTTATTTTTCTATCTTTTTTTCTTTTATCATTCTTGGTTATTTTCTATTGCATTTTTATAATTTTTCATTAACTTTTTCTCCTTTCAAATTTTTCTTCTTTTTTCTATGTGCTTTCATTTTGTCTTTTTATTTTTTTTTATTCGCTAATTTTTTATTTTCTTACTTTGTTGCTTTTTTATTTTTTCCTTTTTTCGTATTTTATTTAATTTTTTCCCTTGATTTCTTTTTTATTTATATTTTAGAAAATTTTTATAAAGTTCAATTTTTTTCTTATTTTTTGAATCTTTTTTATTTTTTTTCTACTTTGTAATTTTTTAATAACTTTTTCCCTTCACAATTTTCCTTCTTCTTGTTTTTTTTTTTCATGTACTTTCATTTTTTCGTTCTTTTAAAATTTTTTATTTTTCTGTTTTTTATTCCAAAGCTTTTGTCTTTTCTTGCTATTCTATTTTTTTTCCCACAAATTTCCTTTCATTTCTTATTTCTGTTTTTAAATTCTCATAATTTTTTTATTTTGCATTAACTTTTCTCTTTTTTAATTTTTTGTCTGACTTTTTATATTGTTAGGTCTTATATGTTTTTCAATTTTCTGTATTTTTTAAACTATTTTTTTTCTTTTTTATATTGTTAGGTCTTATATGTTTTTCAATTTTCTGTATTTTTTAAACTATTTTTTTTCTTTTTGTCATTCCATTTCATTTTTGAAATTTTTATTCAAATTTTGTCCTTTTTTCTTTTCTTACTTTTTATATTTTTTGTTGTATTTTTGTTTTTTTTTTCTTTTTTTGTGCTTTATTTATCTTTTTTCTGTTGCTTTCATTTTTTTATTTTCTTTCTTTGTTTATAATTTCATAAATTTTTATAAAGTTTTGGAATTTTTTATTTTTCTATCTTGTTTACTTTTATCATTCTCGGTTATTTTCTATTGCATTTTTATAATTTTTCATTAACTTTTTCTCCTTTCAAATTTTTCATCTTTTTTTTATGTGCTTTCATTTTTTTTTGTTCACTTTTTCCTTTGTTTTGAAATTTTCTACAAATTTTTTTCTTTTTCTTTTCTTTCATATTTTTGCCTCTTCATTTTTTATTTTTTTCTTCTTTTTCTCATTTTTTCTCAAATTTTATTTTATGTATTTTGTATTTTGTATTTTCATTTTTTTATTTTTTTTTGCTTTTTCTTAAATCTTTTTGTTCACACTTTTTTTTATTTCTTCTTTATAATTTTAAAACCTCAAACTTCTTTTTTTGTGCACTTTCTTTTATTTTTATTTATATTTTTTATTAACTTTAATTTTATTTTTCATTTTTCATATTTTATATCTTCGTCCTCTATTTGTTATATTTTTTCGTTTTTCTTTGTACATTCTAAACTAAAAGTTTTTTCCATTTTATATTTGAAATTTTTATTCATTTTGTCTTTTTGTATTTTTTTGATTCGCTAATTTTTGATTTTCTTACTTTTTTCTTTTTGTTTATTTTTATTTTTACCTTTTTTTGTATTTTATTTATTTTTTCATTTATTTTTCATTTATATTTTAAAAAATTTTTATAAAGTTCAAAATTTTTTTTTTATTTTTTTATTTTCTTTCTACTTTGTATTTTTTTAATAACTTTTTCCCTTCACAATTTTCCTTCTTTTTGCTTTTTTTTCATATGCTTTCCTTTTTACTTGTTTTAAAATTTTTTATTTTTCTCTTTTTTATTCCAATTCTTTTGCCTTTTCTTTTTTTTTTTTTTTCCCTCAAATTTCCTTTCATTTCTTATTTGCGTTTTAAAATTCTCATACTTTTTTTATTTTGCATTAACTTTTCTTTTTTTTAATTTTTTGTCTGACTTTCTATATTGTTAGGTCTTCTATGTTTTTCAATTTTTTGTATTTTTTAAACAATTTTTTTTCATTTTGTCATTCCATTTCATTTTTGAAAATTTTATTCGATTTTTGTCCTTTTTATATTTTTTGTTGTATTTTTTTTCTTTTTTTGTGCTTTATTTATCTTTTTTCTTTTTCTATATTTATTTTTTATTTTCTTTCTTTGTTTATAGTTTTATAAATTTTTATAAAGTTTTGGGAATTTTTTATTTTTCTATCTTTTTTCTTTTATCATTCTTGGTTATTTTCTTTTGCATTTTTATATTTTTTCATTAACTTTTTCTCCTTTCGAATTTTTCTTCTTTTTTTTATGTGCTTTTATTTTTTTTTTTCACTTTTTCCTTTGTTTTGAAATTTTCTATAAATTTTTTTCTTTTTCTTTTCTTTCATATTTTTGCCTCTTCATTTTTTTTCTCAAAATTTATTTTATGTATTTTGTATTTTCCTTTTTTATTTTTTTCTTGCTTTTTCTTAAATCTTTTTGTTCACACTTTTTTTTTATTTCTTCTTTATAATTTTAAAACCTCAAACTTCTTTTTTTGTCACTTTCTTTTATTTTTATTCATATTTTTTATTAACTTTTATTTTATTTTTCATCTTTCATATTTTATATCTTTGTCCTCTATTTGTTATTTTTTTTTTTGTTTTTCTTTGTACATTCGAAACTAAAAGTTTTTTCCATTTTATATTTGAAATTTTTATTCATTTTGTCTTATTATATTTTTTTGATTCGCTAATTTTTTATTTTCTTACTTTGTTACTTTTTCCTTTTTGTTCATTTTTATTTTTTCCTTTTTTCATATTTTATTTAATTTTTTCCCTTAATTTATTTTTTCATTTATTTTTTTTATTTTTTTATTTTCTTTTTTTTTTCTACTTTGTAATTTTTTAAAAACTTTTTCCCTTCACGATTTTCCTTCTTTTTGCTTTTTTTTTTTTTTTTTAGTATGCTTTCATTTTTACTTGTTTTAAGTTTTCTGTTGTTTTAAAATTTTTTATTTTTCTGTTTTTTATTCCAATTCTTTTGTCCTTTCATTTTTCATCTTTTGTTGCTTTCCTTTTTTTTTCCCCACAAATTTCCTTTCATTTCTTATTTGCGTTTTAAATACTCATACTTTTTTTTATTTTGCATTAACTTTTCTCTTTTTTAATTTTTTATCTGACTTTTTATATTGTTAGGTCTTATATGTCTTTCAATTTTTTGTATTTTTTAAACTATTTTTTTTCATTTTGTCATTCCATTTCAGTTTTGAAATTTTTATTCAATTTTTGCCCTTTTTATATTTTTATTTTTCTATCTTTTTTTCTTTTATCATTCTTGGTTATTTTCTATTGCATTTTTATAATTTTTCATTAACTTTTTCTCCTTTCAAATTTTTCTTCTTTTTTCTATGTGCTTTCATTTTGTCTTTTTATTTTTTTTTATTCGCTAATTTTTTATTTTCTTACTTTGTTGCTTTTTTATTTTTTCCTTTTTTCGTATTTTATTTAATTTTTTCCCTTGATTTCTTTTTTATTTATATTTTAGAAAATTTTTATAAAGTTCAATTTTTTTCTTATTTTTTGAATCTTTTTTATTTTTTTTCTACTTTGTAATTTTTTAATAACTTTTTCCCTTCACAATTTTCCTTCTTCTTGTTTTTTTTTTTCATGTACTTTCATTTTTTCGTTCTTTTAAAATTTTTTATTTTTCTGTTTTTTATTCCAAAGCTTTTGTCTTTTCTTGCTATTCTATTTTTTTTCCCACAAATTTCCTTTCATTTCTTATTTCTGTTTTTAAATTCTCATAATTTTTTTATTTTGCATTAACTTTTCTCTTTTTTAATTTTTTGTCTGACTTTTTATATTGTTAGGTCTTATATGTTTTTCAATTTTCTGTATTTTTTAAACTATTTTTTTTCTTTTTGTCATTCCATTTCATTTTTGAAATTTTTATTCAAATTTTGTCCTTTTTTCTTTTCTTACTTTTTATATTTTTTGTTGTATTTTTGTTTTTTTTTTCTTTTTTTGTGCTTTATTTATCTTTTTTCTGTTGCTTTCATTTTTTTATTTTCTTTCTTTGTTTATAATTTCATAAATTTTTATAAAGTTTTGGAATTTTTTATTTTTCTATCTTGTTTACTTTTATCATTCTCGGTTATTTTCTATTGCATTTTTATAATTTTTCATTAACTTTTTCTCCTTTCAAATTTTTCATCTTTTTTTTATGTGCTTTCATTTTTTTTTTGTTCACTTTTTCCTTTGTTTTGAAATTTTCTACAAATTTTTTTCTTTTTCTTTTCTTTCATATTTTTGCCTCTTCATTTTTTATTTTTTTCTTCTTTTTCTCATTTTTTCTCAAATTTTATTTTATGTATTTTGTATTTTGTATTTTCATTTTTTTATTTTTTTTTGCTTTTTCTTAAATCTTTTTGTTCACACTTTTTTTTATTTCTTCTTTATAATTTTAAAACCTCAAACTTCTTTTTTTGTGCACTTTCTTTTATTTTTATTTATATTTTTTATTAACTTTAATTTTATTTTTCATTTTTCATATTTTATATCTTCGTCCTCTATTTGTTATATTTTTTCGTTTTTCTTTGTACATTCTAAACTAAAAGTTTTTTCCATTTTATATTTGAAATTTTTATTCATTTTGTCTTTTTGTATTTTTTTGATTCGCTAATTTTTTATTTTCTTACTTTCTTACTTTTTTCTTTTTGTTTATTTTTATTTTTACCTTTTTTTGTATTTTATTTATTTTTTCATTTATTTTTCATTTATATTTTAAAAAATTTTTATAAAGTTCAAAATTTTTTTTTTTATTTTTTTATTTTCTTTCTACTTTGTATTTTTTTAATAACTTTTTCCCTTCACAATTTTCCTTCTTTTTGCTTTTTTTTCATATGCTTTCCTTTTTACTTGTTTTGAAATTTTTTATTTTTCTCTTTTTTATTCCAATTCTTTTGCCTTTTCTTTTTTTTTTTTTTTCCCTCAAATTTCCTTTCATTTCTTATTTGCGTTTTAAAATTCTCATACTTTTTTTATTTTGCATTAACTTTTCTTTTTTTTAATTTTTTGTCTGACTTTTTATATTGTTAGGTCTTCTATGTTTTTCAATTTTTTGTATTTTTTAAACAATTTTTTTTCATTTTGTCATTCCATTTCATTTTTGAAAATTTTATTCGATTTTTGTCCTTTTTATATTTTTTGTTGTATTTTTTTTCTTTTTTTGTGCTTTATTTATCTTTTTTCTTTTTCTATATTTATTTTTTATTTTCTTTCTTTGTTTATAGTTTTATAAATTTTTATAAAGTTTTGGGAATTTTTTATTTTTCTATCTTTTTTCTTTTATCATTCTTGGTTATTTTCTTTTGCATTTTTATATTTTTTCATTAACTTTTTCTCCTTTCGAATTTTTCTTCTTTTTTTTATGTGCTTTTATTTTTTTTTTTTTCACTTTTTCCTTTGTTTTGAAATTTTCTATAAATTTTTTTCTTTTTCTTTTCTTTCATATTTTTGCCTCTTCATTTTTTTTCTCAAAATTTATTTTATGTATTTTGTATTTTCCTTTTTTATTTTTTTCTTGCTTTTTCTTAAATCTTTTTGTTCACACTTTTTTTTTATTTCTTCTTTATAATTTTAAAACCTCAAACTTCTTTTTTTGTCACTTTCTTTTATTTTTATTCATATTTTTTATTAACTTTTATTTTATTTTTCATCTTTCATATTTTATATCTTTGTCCTCTATTTGTTATATTTTTTTTTTGTTTTTCTTTGTACACTCGAAACTAAAAGTTTTTTCCATTTTATATTTGAAATTTTTATTCATTTTGTCTTATTATATTTTTTTGATTCGCTAATTTTTTATTTTCTTACTTTGTTACTTTTTCCTTTTTGTTCATTTTTATTTTTTCCTTTTTTCATATTTTATTTAATTTTTTCCCTTAATTTATTTTTTCATTTATTTTTTTTATTTTTTTATTTTCTTTTTTTTTTCTACTTTGTAATTTTTTAAAAACTTTTTCCCTTCACGATTTTCCTTCTTTTTGCTTTTTTTTTTTTTTTTTAGTATGCTTTCATTTTTACTTGTTTTAAGTTTTCTGTTGTTTTAAAATTTTTTATTTTTCTGTTTTTTATTCCAATTCTTTTGTCCTTTCATTTTTAATCTTTGGTTGCTTTCCTTTTTTTTTTCCCACAAATTTCCTTTCATTTCTTATTTGCGTTTTAAATACTCATACTTTTTTTTATTTTGCATTAACTTTTCTCTTTTTTAATTTTTTATCTGACTTTTTATATTGTTAGGTCTTATATGTCTTTCAATTTTTTGTATTTTTTAAACTATTTTTTTTCATTTTGTCATTCCATTTCAGTTTTGAAATTTTTATTCAATTTTTGCCCTTTTTATATTTTTATTTTTCTATCTTTTTTTCTTTTATCATTCTTGGTTATTTTCTATTGCATTTTTATAATTTTTCATTAACTTTTTCTCCTTTCAAATTTTTCTTCTTTTTTCTATGTGCTTTCATTTTGTCTTTTTATTTTTTTTTATTCGCTAATTTTTTATTTTCTTACTTTGTTGCTTTTTTATTTTTTCCTTTTTTCGTATTTTATTTAATTTTTTCCCTTGATTTCTTTTTTATTTATATTTTAGAAAATTTTTATAAAGTTCAATTTTTTTCTTATTTTTTGAATCTTTTTTATTTTTTTTCTACTTTGTAATTTTTTAATAACTTTTTCCCTTCACAATTTTCCTTCTTCTTGTTTTTTTTTTTCATGTACTTTCATTTTTTCGTTCTTTTAAAATTTTTTATTTTTCTGTTTTTTATTCCAAAGCTTTTGTCTTTTCTTGCTATTCTATTTTTTTTCCCACAAATTTCCTTTCATTTCTTATTTCTGTTTTTAAATTCTCATAATTTTTTTATTTTGCATTAACTTTTCTCTTTTTTAATTTTTTGTCTGACTTTTTATATTGTTAGGTCTTATATGTTTTTCAATTTTCTGTATTTTTTAAACTATTTTTTTTCTTTTTGTCATTCCATTTCATTTTTGAAATTTTTATTCAAATTTTGTCCTTTTTTCTTTTCTTACTTTTTATATTTTTTGTTGTATTTTTGTTTTTTTTTTCTTTTTTTGTGCTTTATTTATCTTTTTTCTGTTGCTTTCATTTTTTTATTTTCTTTCTTTGTTTATAATTTCATAAATTTTTATAAAGTTTTGGAATTTTTTATTTTTCTATCTTGTTTACTTTTATCATTCTCGGTTATTTTCTATTGCATTTTTATAATTTTTCATTAACTTTTTCTCCTTTCAAATTTTTCATCTTTTTTTTATGTGCTTTCATTTTTTTTTTGTTCACTTTTTCCTTTGTTTTGAAATTTTCTACAAATTTTTTTCTTTTTCTTTTCTTTCATATTTTTGCCTCTTCATTTTTTATTTTTTTCTTCTTTTTCTCATTTTTTCTCAAATTTTATTTTATGTATTTTGTATTTTGTATTTTCATTTTTTTATTTTTTTTTGCTTTTTCTTAAATCTTTTTGTTCACACTTTTTTTTATTTCTTCTTTATAATTTTAAAACCTCAAACTTCTTTTTTTGTGCACTTTCTTTTATTTTTATTTATATTTTTTATTAACTTTAATTTTATTTTTCATTTTTCATATTTTATATCTTCGTCCTCTATTTGTTATATTTTTTCGTTTTTCTTTGTACATTCTAAACTAAAAGTTTTTTCCATTTTATATTTGAAATTTTTATTCATTTTGTCTTTTTGTATTTTTTTGATTCGCTAATTTTTTATTTTCTTACTTTCTTACTTTTTTCTTTTTGTTTATTTTTATTTTTACCTTTTTTTGTATTTTATTTATTTTTTCATTTATTTTTCATTTATATTTTAAAAAATTTTTATAAAGTTCAAAATTTTTTTTTTTATTTTTTTATTTTCTTTCTACTTTGTATTTTTTTAATAACTTTTTCCCTTCACAATTTTCCTTCTTTTTGCTTTTTTTTCATATGCTTTCCTTTTTACTTGTTTTGAAATTTTTTATTTTTCTCTTTTTTATTCCAATTCTTTTGCCTTTTCTTTTTTTTTTTTTTCCCTCAAATTTCCTTTCATTTCTTATTTGCGTTTTAAAATTCTCATACTTTTTTTATTTTGCATTAACTTTTCTTTTTTTTAATTTTTTGTCTGACTTTTTATATTGTTAGGTCTTCTATGTTTTTCAATTTTTTGTATTTTTTAAACAATTTTTTTTCATTTTGTCATTCCATTTCATTTTTGAAAATTTTATTCGATTTTTGTCCTTTTTATATTTTTTGTTGTATTTTTTTTCTTTTTTTGTGCTTTATTTATCTTTTTTCTTTTTCTATATTTATTTTTTATTTTCTTTCTTTGTTTATAGTTTTATAAATTTTTATAAAGTTTTGGGAATTTTTTATTTTTCTATCTTTTTTCTTTTATCATTCTTGGTTATTTTCTTTTGCATTTTTATATTTTTTCATTAACTTTTTCTCCTTTCGAATTTTTCTTCTTTTTTTTATGTGCTTTTATTTTTTTTTTTTTCACTTTTTCCTTTGTTTTGAAATTTTCTATAAATTTTTTTCTTTTTCTTTTCTTTCATATTTTTGCCTCTTCATTTTTTTTCTCAAAATTTATTTTATGTATTTTGTATTTTCCTTTTTTATTTTTTTCTTGCTTTTTCTTAAATCTTTTTGTTCACACTTTTTTTTTATTTCTTCTTTATAATTTTAAAACCTCAAACTTCTTTTTTTGTCACTTTCTTTTATTTTTATTCATATTTTTTATTAACTTTTATTTTATTTTTCATCTTTCATATTTTATATCTTTGTCCTCTATTTGTTATATTTTTTTTTTGTTTTTCTTTGTACACTCGAAACTAAAAGTTTTTTCCATTTTATATTTGAAATTTTTATTCATTTTGTCTTATTATATTTTTTTGATTCGCTAATTTTTTATTTTCTTACTTTGTTACTTTTTCCTTTTTGTTCATTTTTATTTTTTCCTTTTTTCATATTTTATTTAATTTTTTCCCTTAATTTATTTTTTCATTTATTTTTTTTATTTTTTTATTTTCTTTTTTTTTTCTACTTTGTAATTTTTTAAAAACTTTTTCCCTTCACGATTTTCCTTCTTTTTGCTTTTTTTTTTTTTTTTTAGTATGCTTTCATTTTTACTTGTTTTAAGTTTTCTGTTGTTTTAAAATTTTTTATTTTTCTGTTTTTTATTCCAATTCTTTTGTCCTTTCATTTTTAATCTTTGGTTGCTTTCCTTTTTTTTTTTCCCACAAATTTCCTTTCATTTCTTATTTGCGTTTTAAATACTCATACTTTTTTTTATTTTGCATTAACTTTTCTCTTTTTTAATTTTTTATCTGACTTTTTATATTGTTAGGTCTTATATGTCTTTCAATTTTTTGTATTTTTTAAACTATTTTTTTTCATTTTGTCATTCCATTTCAGTTTTGAAATTTTTATTCAATTTTTGCCCTTTTTATATTTTTATTTTTCTATCTTTTTTTCTTTTATCATTCTTGGTTATTTTCTATTGCATTTTTATAATTTTTCATTAACTTTTTCTCCTTTCAAATTTTTCTTCTTTTTTCTATGTGCTTTCATTTTGTCTTTTTATTTTTTTTTATTCGCTAATTTTTTATTTTCTTACTTTGTTGCTTTTTTATTTTTTCCTTTTTTCGTATTTTATTTAATTTTTTCCCTTGATTTCTTTTTTATTTATATTTTAGAAAATTTTTATAAAGTTCAATTTTTTTCTTATTTTTTGAATCTTTTTTATTTTTTTTCTACTTTGTAATTTTTTAATAACTTTTTCCCTTCACAATTTTCCTTCTTCTTGTTTTTTTTTTTCATGTACTTTCATTTTTTCGTTCTTTTAAAATTTTTTATTTTTCTGTTTTTTATTCCAAAGCTTTTGTCTTTTCTTGCTATTCTATTTTTTTTCCCACAAATTTCCTTTCATTTCTTATTTCTGTTTTTAAATTCTCATAATTTTTTTATTTTGCATTAACTTTTCTCTTTTTTAATTTTTTGTCTGACTTTTTATATTGTTAGGTCTTATATGTTTTTCAATTTTCTGTATTTTTTAAACTATTTTTTTTCTTTTTGTCATTCCATTTCATTTTTGAAATTTTTATTCAAATTTTGTCCTTTTTTCTTTTCTTACTTTTTATATTTTTTGTTGTATTTTTGTTTTTTTTTCTTTTTTTGTGCTTTATTTATCTTTTTTCTGTTGCTTTCATTTTTTTATTTTCTTTCTTTGTTTATAATTTCATAAATTTTTATAAAGTTTTGGAATTTTTTATTTTTCTATCTTGTTTACTTTTATCATTCTCGGTTATTTTCTATTGCATTTTTATAATTTTTCATTAACTTTTTCTCCTTTCAAATTTTTCATCTTTTTTTTATGTGCTTTCATTTTTTTTTTGTTCACTTTTTCCTTTGTTTTGAAATTTTCTACAAATTTTTTTCTTTTTCTTTTCTTTCATATTTTTGCCTCTTCATTTTTTATTTTTTTCTTCTTTTTCTCATTTTTTCTCAAATTTTATTTTATGTATTTTGTATTTTGTATTTTCATTTTTTTATTTTTTTTTGCTTTTTCTTAAATCTTTTTGTTCACACTTTTTTTTATTTCTTCTTTATAATTTTAAAACCTCAAACTTCTTTTTTTGTGCACTTTCTTTTATTTTTATTTATATTTTTTATTAACTTTAATTTTATTTTTCATTTTTCATATTTTATATCTTCGTCCTCTATTTGTTATATTTTTTCGTTTTTCTTTGTACATTCTAAACTAAAAGTTTTTTCCATTTTATATTTGAAATTTTTATTCATTTTGTCTTTTTGTATTTTTTTGATTCGCTAATTTTTTATTTTCTTACTTTCTTACTTTTTTCTTTTTGTTTATTTTTATTTTTACCTTTTTTTGTATTTTATTTATTTTTTCATTTATTTTTCATTTATATTTTAAAAAATTTTTATAAAGTTCAAAATTTTTTTTTTTATTTTTTTATTTTCTTTCTACTTTGTATTTTTTTAATAACTTTTTCCCTTCACAATTTTCCTTCTTTTTGCTTTTTTTTCATATGCTTTCCTTTTTACTTGTTTTGAAATTTTTTATTTTTCTCTTTTTTATTCCAATTCTTTTGCCTTTTCTTTTTTTTTTTTTTCCCTCAAATTTCCTTTCATTTCTTATTTGCGTTTTAAAATTCTCATACTTTTTTTATTTTGCATTAACTTTTCTTTTTTTTAATTTTTTGTCTGACTTTTTATATTGTTAGGTCTTCTATGTTTTTCAATTTTTTGTATTTTTTAAACAATTTTTTTTCATTTTGTCATTCCATTTCATTTTTGAAAATTTTATTCGATTTTTGTCCTTTTTATATTTTTTGTTGTATTTTTTTTCTTTTTTTGTGCTTTATTTATCTTTTTTCTTTTTCTATATTTATTTTTTATTTTCTTTCTTTGTTTATAGTTTTATAAATTTTTATAAAGTTTTGGGAATTTTTTATTTTTCTATCTTTTTTCTTTTATCATTCTTGGTTATTTTCTTTTGCATTTTTATATTTTTTCATTAACTTTTTCTCCTTTCGAATTTTTCTTCTTTTTTTATGTGCTTTTATTTTTTTTTTTTCACTTTTTCCTTTGTTTTGAAATTTTCTATAAATTTTTTTCTTTTTCTTTTCTTTCATATTTTTGCCTCTTCATTTTTTTTCTCAAAATTTATTTTATGTATTTTGTATTTTCCTTTTTTATTTTTTTCTTGCTTTTTCTTAAATCTTTTTGTTCACACTTTTTTTTTATTTCTTCTTTATAATTTTAAAACCTCAAACTTCTTTTTTTGTCACTTTCTTTTATTTTTATTCATATTTTTTATTAACTTTTATTTTATTTTTCATCTTTCATATTTTATATCTTTGTCCTCTATTTGTTATATTTTTTTTTTGTTTTTCTTTGTACACTCGAAACTAAAAGTTTTTTCCATTTTATATTTGAAATTTTTATTCATTTTGTCTTATTATATTTTTTTGATTCGCTAATTTTTTATTTTCTTACTTTGTTACTTTTTCCTTTTTGTTCATTTTTATTTTTTCCTTTTTTCATATTTTATTTAATTTTTTCCCTTAATTTATTTTTTCATTTATTTTTTTTATTTTTTTATTTTCTTTTTTTTTTCTACTTTGTAATTTTTTAAAAACTTTTTCCCTTCACGATTTTCCTTTTTTTGCTTTTTTTTTTTTTTTTTAGTATGCTTTCATTTTTACTTGTTTTAAGTTTTCTGTTGTTTTAAAATTTTTTATTTTTCTGTTTTTTATTCCAATTCTTTTGTCCTTTCATTTTTAATCTTTGGTTGCTTTCCTTTTTTTTTTCCCACAAATTTCCTTTCATTTCTTATTTGCGTTTTAAATACTCATACTTTTTTTTATTTTGCATTAACTTTTCTCTTTTTTAATTTTTTATCTGACTTTTTATATTGTTAGGTCTTATATGTCTTTCAATTTTTTGTATTTTTTAAACTATTTTTTTTCATTTTGTCATTCCATTTCAGTTTTGAAATTTTTATTCAATTTTTGCCCTTTTTATATTTTTATTTTTCTATCTTTTTTTCTTTTATCATTCTTGGTTATTTTCTATTGCATTTTTATAATTTTTCATTAACTTTTTCTCCTTTCAAATTTTTCTTCTTTTTTCTATGTGCTTTCATTTTGTCTTTTTATTTTTTTTTATTCGCTAATTTTTTATTTTCTTACTTTGTTGCTTTTTTATTTTTTCCTTTTTTCGTATTTTATTTAATTTTTTCCCTTGATTTCTTTTTTATTTATATTTTAGAAAATTTTTATAAAGTTCAATTTTTTTCTTATTTTTTGAATCTTTTTTATTTTTTTTCTACTTTGTAATTTTTTAATAACTTTTTCCCTTCACAATTTTCCTTCTTCTTGTTTTTTTTTTTCATGTACTTTCATTTTTTCGTTCTTTTAAAATTTTTTATTTTTCTGTTTTTTATTCCAAAGCTTTTGTCTTTTCTTGCTATTCTATTTTTTTTCCCACAAATTTCCTTTCATTTCTTATTTCTGTTTTTAAATTCTCATAATTTTTTTATTTTGCATTAACTTTTCTCTTTTTTAATTTTTTGTCTGACTTTTTATATTGTTAGGTCTTATATGTTTTTCAATTTTCTGTATTTTTTAAACTATTTTTTTTCTTTTTGTCATTCCATTTCATTTTTGAAATTTTTATTCAAATTTTGTCCTTTTTTCTTTTCTTACTTTTTATATTTTTTGTTGTATTTTTGTTTTTTTTTTTCTTTTTTTGTGCTTTATTTATCTTTTTTCTGTTGCTTTCATTTTTTTATTTTCTTTCTTTGTTTATAATTTCATAAATTTTTATAAAGTTTTGGAATTTTTTATTTTTCTATCTTGTTTACTTTTATCATTCTCGGTTATTTTCTATTGCATTTTTATAATTTTTCATTAACTTTTTCTCCTTTCAAATTTTTCATCTTTTTTTTATGTGCTTTCATTTTTTTTTTGTTCACTTTTTCCTTTGTTTTGAAATTTTCTACAAATTTTTTTCTTTTTCTTTTCTTTCATATTTTTGCCTCTTCATTTTTTATTTTTTTCTTCTTTTTCTCATTTTTTCTCAAATTTTATTTTATGTATTTTGTATTTTGTATTTTCATTTTTTTATTTTTTTTTGCTTTTTCTTAAATCTTTTTGTTCACACTTTTTTTTATTTCTTCTTTATAATTTTAAAACCTCAAACTTCTTTTTTTGTGCACTTTCTTTTATTTTTATTTATATTTTTTATTAACTTTAATTTTATTTTTCATTTTTCATATTTTATATCTTCGTCCTCTATTTGTTATATTTTTTCGTTTTTCTTTGTACATTCTAAACTAAAAGTTTTTTCCATTTTATATTTGAAATTTTTATTCATTTTGTCTTTTTGTATTTTTTTGATTCGCTAATTTTTTATTTTCTTACTTTCTTACTTTTTTCTTTTTGTTTATTTTTATTTTTACCTTTTTTTGTATTTTATTTATTTTTTCATTTATTTTTCATTTATATTTTAAAAAATTTTTATAAAGTTCAAAATTTTTTTTTTTATTTTTTTATTTTCTTTCTACTTTGTATTTTTTTAATAACTTTTTCCCTTCACAATTTTCCTTCTTTTTGCTTTTTTTTCATATGCTTTCCTTTTTACTTGTTTTGAAATTTTTTATTTTTCTCTTTTTTATTCCAATTCTTTTGCCTTTTCTTTTTTTTTTTTTCCCTCAAATTTCCTTTCATTTCTTATTTGCGTTTTAAAATTCTCATACTTTTTTTATTTTGCATTAACTTTTCTTTTTTTTAATTTTTTGTCTGACTTTTTATATTGTTAGGTCTTCTATGTTTTTCAATTTTTTGTATTTCTTAAACAATTTTTTTTCATTTTGTCATTCCATTTCATTTTTGAAAATTTTATTCGATTTTTGTCCTTTTTATATTTTTTGTTGTATTTTTTTTCTTTTTTTGTGCTTTATTTATCTTTTTTCTTTTTCTATATTTATTTTTTATTTTCTTTCTTTGTTTATAGTTTTATAAATTTTTATAAAGTTTTGGGAATTTTTTATTTTTCTATCTTTTTTCTTTTATCATTCTTGGTTATTTTCTTTTGCATTTTTATATTTTTTCATTAACTTTTTCTCCTTTCGAATTTTTCTTCTTTTTTTTATGTGCTTTTATTTTTTTTTTTTTCACTTTTTCCTTTGTTTTGAAATTTTCTATAAATTTTTTTCTTTTTCTTTTCTTTCATATTTTTGCCTCTTCATTTTTTTTCTCAAAATTTATTTTATGTATTTTGTATTTTCCTTTTTTATTTTTTTCTTGCTTTTTCTTAAATCTTTTTGTTCACACTTTTTTTTTATTTCTTCTTTATAATTTTAAAACCTCAAACTTCTTTTTTTGTCACTTTCTTTTATTTTTATTCATATTTTTTATTAACTTTTATTTTATTTTTCATCTTTCATATTTTATATCTTTGTCCTCTATTTGTTATATTTTTTTTTTGTTTTTCTTTGTACACTCGAAACTAAAAGTTTTTTCCATTTTATATTTGAAATTTTTATTCATTTTGTCTTATTATATTTTTTTGATTCGCTAATTTTTTATTTTCTTACTTTGTTACTTTTTCCTTTTTGTTCATTTTTATTTTTTCCTTTTTTCATATTTTATTTAATTTTTTCCCTTAATTTATTTTTTCATTTATTTTTTTTATTTTTTTATTTTCTTTTTTTTTTCTACTTTGTAATTTTTTAAAAACTTTTTCCCTTCACGATTTTCCTTCTTTTTGCTTTTTTTTTTTTTTTTTTAGTATGCTTTCATTTTTACTTGTTTTAAGTTTTCTGTTGTTTTAAAATTTTTTATTTTTCTGTTTTTTATTCCAATTCTTTTGTCCTTTCATTTTTAATCTTTGGTTGCTTTCCTTTTTTTTTTCCCACAAATTTCCTTTCATTTCTTATTTGCGTTTTAAATACTCATACTTTTTTTTATTTTGCATTAACTTTTCTCTTTTTTAATTTTTTATCTGACTTTTTATATTGTTAGGTCTTATATGTCTTTCAATTTTTTGTATTTTTTAAACTATTTTTTTTCATTTTGTCATTCCATTTCAGTTTTGAAATTTTTATTCAATTTTTGCCCTTTTTATATTTTTATTTTTCTATCTTTTTTTCTTTTATCATTCTTGGTTATTTTCTATTGCATTTTTATAATTTTTCATTAACTTTTTCTCCTTTCAAATTTTTCTTCTTTTTTCTATGTGCTTTCATTTTGTCTTTTTATTTTTTTTTATTCGCTAATTTTTTATTTTCTTACTTTGTTGCTTTTTTATTTTTTCCTTTTTTCGTATTTTATTTAATTTTTTCCCTTGATTTCTTTTTTATTTATATTTTAGAAAATTTTTATAAAGTTCAATTTTTTTCTTATTTTTTGAATCTTTTTTATTTTTTTTCTACTTTGTAATTTTTTAATAACTTTTTCCCTTCACAATTTTCCTTCTTCTTGTTTTTTTTTTTCATGTACTTTCATTTTTTCGTTCTTTTAAAATTTTTTATTTTTCTGTTTTTTATTCCAAAGCTTTTGTCTTTTCTTGCTATTCTATTTTTTTTCCCACAAATTTCCTTTCATTTCTTATTTCTGTTTTTAAATTCTCATAATTTTTTTATTTTGCATTAACTTTTCTCTTTTTTAATTTTTTGTCTGACTTTTTATATTGTTAGGTCTTATATGTTTTTCAATTTTCTGTATTTTTTAAACTATTTTTTTTCTTTTTGTCATTCCATTTCATTTTTGAAATTTTTATTCAAATTTTGTCCTTTTTTCTTTTCTTACTTTTTATATTTTTTGTTGTATTTTTGTTTTTTTTTTCTTTTTTTGTGCTTTATTTATCTTTTTTCTGTTGCTTTCATTTTTTTATTTTCTTTCTTTGTTTATAATTTCATAAATTTTTATAAAGTTTTGGAATTTTTTATTTTTCTATCTTGTTTACTTTTATCATTCTCGGTTATTTTCTATTGCATTTTTATAATTTTTCATTAACTTTTTCTCCTTTCAAATTTTTCATCTTTTTTTTATGTGCTTTCATTTTTTTTTTGTTCACTTTTTCCTTTGTTTTGAAATTTTCTACAAATTTTTTTCTTTTTCTTTTCTTTCATATTTTTGCCTCTTCATTTTTTATTTTTTTCTTCTTTTTCTCATTTTTTCTCAAATTTTATTTTATGTATTTTGTATTTTGTATTTTCATTTTTTTATTTTTTTTTGCTTTTTCTTAAATCTTTTTGTTCACACTTTTTTTTATTTCTTCTTTATAATTTTAAAACCTCAAACTTCTTTTTTTGTGCACTTTCTTTTATTTTTATTTATATTTTTTATTAACTTTAATTTTATTTTTCATTTTTCATATTTTATATCTTCGTCCTCTATTTGTTATATTTTTTCGTTTTTCTTTGTACATTCTAAACTAAAAGTTTTTTCCATTTTATATTTGAAATTTTTATTCATTTTGTCTTTTTGTATTTTTTTGATTCGCTAATTTTTTATTTTCTTACTTTCTTACTTTTTTCTTTTTGTTTATTTTTATTTTTACCTTTTTTTGTATTTTATTTATTTTTTCATTTATTTTTCATTTATATTTTAAAAAATTTTTATAAAGTTCAAAAATTTTTTTTTTATTTTTTTATTTTCTTTCTACTTTGTATTTTTTTAATAACTTTTTCCCTTCACAATTTTCCTTCTTTTTGCTTTTTTTTCATATGCTTTCCTTTTTACTTGTTTTGAAATTTTTTATTTTTCTCTTTTTTATTCCAATTCTTTTGCCTTTTCTTGTTTTTTTTTTTTCCCTCAAATTTCCTTTCATTTCTTATTTGCGTTTTAAAATTCTCATACTTTTTTTATTTTGCATTAACTTTTCTTTTTTTTAATTTTTTGTCTGACTTTTTATATTGTTAGGTCTTCTATGTTTTTCAATTTTTTGTATTTTTTAAACAATTTTTTTTCATTTTGTCATTCCATTTCATTTTTGAAAATTTTATTCGATTTTTGTCCTTTTTATATTTTTTGTTGTATTTTTTTTCTTTTTTTGTGCTTTATTTATCTTTTTTCTTTTTCTATATTTATTTTTTATTTTCTTTCTTTGTTTATAGTTTTATAAATTTTTATAAAGTTTTGGGAATTTTTTATTTTTCTATCTTTTTTCTTTTATCATTCTTGGTTATTTTCTTTTGCATTTTTATATTTTTTCATTAACTTTTTCTCCTTTCGAATTTTTCTTCTTTTTTTTATGTGCTTTTATTTTTTTTTTTTTCACTTTTTCCTTTGTTTTGAAATTTTCTATAAATTTTTTTCTTTTTCTTTTCTTTCATATTTTTGCCTCTTCATTTTTTTTCTCAAAATTTATTTTATGTATTTTGTATTTTCCTTTTTTATTTTTTTCTTGCTTTTTCTTAAATCTTTTTGTTCACACTTTTTTTTTATTTCTTCTTTATAATTTTAAAACCTCAAACTTCTTTTTATGTCACTTTCTTTTATTTTTATTCATATTTTTTATTAACTTTTATTTTATTTTTCATCTTTCATATTTTATATCTTTGTCCTCTATTTGTTATATTTTTTTTTTGTTTTTCTTTGTACACTCGAAACTAAAAGTTTTTTCCATTTTATATTTGAAATTTTTATTCATTTTGTCTTATTATATTTTTTTGATTCGCTAATTTTTTATTTTCTTACTTTGTTACTTTTTCCTTTTTGTTCATTTTTATTTTTTCCTTTTTTCATATTTTATTTAATTTTTTCCCTTAATTTATTTTTTCATTTATTTTTTTTATTTTTTTATTTTCTTTTTTTTTTCTACTTTGTAATTTTTTAAAAACTTTTTCCCTTCACGATTTTCCTTCTTTTTGCTTTTTTTTTTTTTTTTTTAGTATGCTTTCATTTTTACTTGTTTTAAGTTTTCTGTTGTTTTAAAATTTTTTATTTTTCTGTTTTTTATTCCAATTCTTTTGTCCTTTCATTTTTAATCTTTGGTTGCTTTCCTTTTTTTTTTCCCACAAATTTCCTTTCATTTCTTATTTGCGTTTTAAATACTCATACTTTTTTTTATTTTGCATTAACTTTTCTCTTTTTTAATTTTTTATCTGACTTTTTATATTGTTAGGTCTTATATGTCTTTCAATTTTTTGTATTTTTTAAACTATTTTTTTTCATTTTGTCATTCCATTTCAGTTTTGAAATTTTTATTCAATTTTTGCCCTTTTTATATTTTTATTTTTCTATCTTTTTTTCTTTTATCATTCTTGGTTATTTTCTATTGCATTTTTATAATTTTTCATTAACTTTTTCTCCTTTCAAATTTTTCTTCTTTTTTCTATGTGCTTTCATTTTGTCTTTTTATTTTTTTTTATTCGCTAATTTTTTATTTTCTTACTTTGTTGCTTTTTTATTTTTTCCTTTTTTCGTATTTTATTTAATTTTTTCCCTTGATTTCTTTTTTATTTATATTTTAGAAAATTTTTATAAAGTTCAATTTTTTTCTTATTTTTTGAATCTTTTTTATTTTTTTTCTACTTTGTAATTTTTTAATAACTTTTTCCCTTCACAATTTTCCTTCTTCTTGTTTTTTTTTTTCATGTACTTTCATTTTTTCGTTCTTTTAAAATTTTTTATTTTTCTGTTTTTTATTCCAAAGCTTTTGTCTTTTCTTGCTATTCTATTTTTTTTCCCACAAATTTCCTTTCATTTCTTATTTCTGTTTTTAAATTCTCATAATTTTTTTATTTTGCATTAACTTTTCTCTTTTTTAATTTTTTGTCTGACTTTTTATATTGTTAGGTCTTATATGTTTTTCAATTTTCTGTATTTTTTAAACTATTTTTTTTCTTTTTGTCATTCCATTTCATTTTTGAAATTTTTATTCAAATTTTGTCCTTTTTTCTTTTCTTACTTTTTATATTTTTTGTTGTATTTTTGTTTTTTTTTTTCTTTTTTTGTGCTTTATTTATCTTTTTTCTGTTGCTTTCATTTTTTTATTTTCTTTCTTTGTTTATAATTTCATAAATTTTTATAAAGTTTTGGAATTTTTTATTTTTCTATCTTGTTTACTTTTATCATTCTCGGTTATTTTCTATTGCATTTTTATAATTTTTCATTAACTTTTTCTCCTTTCAAATTTTTCATCTTTTTTTTATGTGCTTTCATTTTTTTTTTGTTCACTTTTTCCTTTGTTTTGAAATTTTCTACAAATTTTTTTCTTTTTCTTTTCTTTCATATTTTTGCCTCTTCATTTTTTATTTTTTTCTTCTTTTTCTCATTTTTTCTCAAATTTTATTTTATGTATTTTGTATTTTGTATTTTCATTTTTTTATTTTTTTTTGCTTTTTCTTAAATCTTTTTGTTCACACTTTTTTTTATTTCTTCTTTATAATTTTAAAACCTCAAACTTCTTTTTTTGTGCACTTTCTTTTATTTTTATTTATATTTTTTATTAACTTTAATTTTATTTTTCATTTTTCATATTTTATATCTTCGTCCTCTATTTGTTATATTTTTTCGTTTTTCTTTGTACATTCTAAACTAAAAGTTTTTTCCATTTTATATTTGAAATTTTTATTCATTTTGTCTTTTTGTATTTTTTTGATTCGCTAATTTTTTATTTTCTTACTTTCTTACTTTTTTCTTTTTGTTTATTTTTATTTTTACCTTTTTTTGTATTTTATTTATTTTTTCATTTATTTTTCATTTATATTTTAAAAAATTTTTATAAAGTTCAAAATTTTTTTTTTTATTTTTTTATTTTCTTTCTACTTTGTATTTTTTTAATAACTTTTTCCCTTCACAATTTTCCTTCTTTTTGCTTTTTTTTCATATGCTTTCCTTTTTACTTGTTTTGAAATTTTTTATTTTTCTCTTTTTTATTCCAATTCTTTTGCCTTTTCTTTTTTTTTTTTCCCTCAAATTTCCTTTCATTTCTTATTTGCGTTTTAAAATTCTCATACTTTTTTTATTTTGCATTAACTTTTCTTTTTTTTAATTTTTTGTCTGACTTTTTATATTGTTAGGTCTTCTATGTTTTTCAATTTTTTGTATTTTTTAAACAATTTTTTTTCATTTTGTCATTCCATTTCATTTTTGAAAATTTTATTCGATTTTTGTCCTTTTTATATTTTTTGTTGTATTTTTTTTCTTTTTTTGTGCTTTATTTATCTTTTTTCTTTTTCTATATTTATTTTTTATTTTCTTTCTTTGTTTATAGTTTTATAAATTTTTATAAAGTTTTGGGAATTTTTTATTTTTCTATCTTTTTTCTTTTATCATTCTTGGTTATTTTCTTTTGCATTTTTATATTTTTTCATTAACTTTTTCTCCTTTCGAATTTTTCTTCTTTTTTTTATGTGCTTTTATTTTTTTTTTTTTTCACTTTTTCCTTTGTTTTGAAATTTTCTATAAATTTTTTTCTTTTTCTTTTCTTTCATATTTTTGCCTCTTCATTTTTTTTCTCAAAATTTATTTTATGTATTTTGTATTTTCCTTTTTTATTTTTTTCTTGCTTTTTCTTAAATCTTTTTGTTCACACTTTTTTTTTATTTCTTCTTTATAATTTTAAAACCTCAAACTTCTTTTTATGTCACTTTCTTTTATTTTTATTCATATTTTTTATTAACTTTTATTTTATTTTTCATCTTTCATATTTTATATCTTTGTCCTCTATTTGTTATATTTTTTTTTTGTTTTTCTTTGTACACTCGAAACTAAAAGTTTTTTCCATTTTATATTTGAAATTTTTATTCATTTTGTCTTATTATATTTTTTTGATTCGCTAATTTTTTATTTTCTTACTTTGTTACTTTTTCCTTTTTTCATATTTTATTTAATTTTTTCCCTTAATTTATTTTTTCATTTATTTTTTTTATTTTTTTATTTTCTTTTTTTTTTCTACTTTGTAATTTTTTAAAAACTTTTTCCCTTCACGATTTTCCTTCTTTTTGCTTTTTTTTTTTTTTTTTTAGTATGCTTTCATTTTTACTTGTTTTAAGTTTTCTGTTGTTTTAAAATTTTTTATTTTTCTGTTTTTTATTCCAATTCTTTTGTCCTTTCATTTTTAATCTTTGGTTGCTTTCCTTTTTTTTTTCCCACAAATTTCCTTTCATTTCTTATTTGCTTTTTAAATACTCATACTTTTTTTTATTTTGCATTAACTTTTCTCTTTTTTAATTTTTTATCTGACTTTTTATATTGTTAGGTCTTATATGTCTTTCAATTTTTTGTATTTTTTAAACTATTTTTTTTCATTTTGTCATTCCATTTCAGTTTTGAAATTTTTATTCAATTTTTGCCCTTTTTATATTTTTATTTTTCTATCTTTTTTTCTTTTATCATTCTTGGTTATTTTCTATTGCATTTTTATAATTTTTCATTAACTTTTTCTCCTTTCAAATTTTTCTTCTTTTTTCTATGTGCTTTCATTTTGTCTTTTTATTTTTTTTTATTCGCTAATTTTTTATTTTCTTACTTTGTTGCTTTTTTATTTTTTCCTTTTTTCGTATTTTATTTAATTTTTTCCCTTGATTTCTTTTTTATTTATATTTTAGAAAATTTTTATAAAGTTCAATTTTTTTCTTATTTTTTGAATCTTTTTTATTTTTTTTCTACTTTGTAATTTTTTAATAACTTTTTCCCTTCACAATTTTCCTTCTTCTTGTTTTTTTTTTTCATGTACTTTCATTTTTTCGTTCTTTTAAAATTTTTTATTTTTCTGTTTTTTATTCCAAAGCTTTTGTCTTTTCTTGCTATTCTATTTTTTTTCCCACAAATTTCCTTTCATTTCTTATTTCTGTTTTTAAATTCTCATAATTTTTTTATTTTGCATTAACTTTTCTCTTTTTTAATTTTTTGTCTGACTTTTTATATTGTTAGGTCTTATATGTTTTTCAATTTTCTGTATTTTTTAAACTATTTTTTTTCTTTTTGTCATTCCATTTCATTTTTGAAATTTTTATTCAAATTTTGTCCTTTTTTCTTTTCTTACTTTTTATATTTTTTGTTGTATTTTTGTTTTTTTTTTTCTTTTTTTGTGCTTTATTTATCTTTTTTCTGTTGCTTTCATTTTTTTATTTTCTTTCTTTGTTTATAATTTCATAAATTTTTATAAAGTTTTGGAATTTTTTATTTTTCTATCTTGTTTACTTTTATCATTCTCGGTTATTTTCTATTGCATTTTTATAATTTTTCATTAACTTTTTCTCCTTTCAAATTTTTCATCTTTTTTTTATGTGCTTTCATTTTTTTTTTGTTCACTTTTTCCTTTGTTTTGAAATTTTCTACAAATTTTTTTCTTTTTCTTTTCTTTCATATTTTTGCCTCTTCATTTTTTATTTTTTTCTTCTTTTTCTCATTTTTTCTCAAATTTTATTTTATGTATTTTGTATTTTGTATTTTCATTTTTTTATTTTTTTTTGCTTTTTCTTAAATCTTTTTGTTCACACTTTTTTTTATTTCTTCTTTATAATTTTAAAACCTCAAACTTCTTTTTTTGTGCACTTTCTTTTATTTTTATTTATATTTTTTATTAACTTTAATTTTATTTTTCATTTTTCATATTTTATATCTTCGTCCTCTATTTGTTATATTTTTTCGTTTTTCTTTGTACATTCTAAACTAAAAGTTTTTTCCATTTTATATTTGAAATTTTTATTCATTTTGTCTTTTTGTATTTTTTTGATTCGCTAATTTTTTATTTTCTTACTTTCTTACTTTTTTCTTTTTGTTTATTTTTATTTTTACCTTTTTTTGTATTTTATTTATTTTTTCATTTATTTTTCATTTATATTTTAAAAAATTTTTATAAAGTTCAAAATTTTTTTTTTTATTTTTTTATTTTCTTTCTACTTTGTATTTTTTTAATAACTTTTTCCCTTCACAATTTTCCTTCTTTTTGCTTTTTTTTCATATGCTTTCCTTTTTACTTGTTTTGAAATTTTTTATTTTTCTCTTTTTTATTCCAATTCTTTTGCCTTTTCTTTTTTTTTTTTTCCCTCAAATTTCCTTTCATTTCTTATTTGCGTTTTAAAATTCTCATACTTTTTTTATTTTGCATTAACTTTTCTTTTTTTTAATTTTTTGTCTGACTTTTTATATTGTTAGGTCTTCTATGTTTTTCAATTTTTTGTATTTTTTAAACAATTTTTTTTCATTTTGTCATTCCATTTCATTTTTGAAAATTTTATTCGATTTTTGTCCTTTTTATATTTTTTGTTGTATTTTTTTTCTTTTTTTGTGCTTTATTTATCTTTTTTCTTTTTCTATATTTATTTTTTATTTTCTTTCTTTGTTTATAGTTTTATAAATTTTTATAAAGTTTTGGGAATTTTTTATTTTTCTATCTTTTTTCTTTTATCATTCTTGGTTATTTTCTTTTGCATTTTTATATTTTTTCATTAACTTTTTCTCCTTTCGAATTTTTCTTCTTTTTTTTATGTGCTTTTATTTTTTTTTTTTTTCACTTTTTCCTTTGTTTTGAAATTTTCTATAAATTTTTTTCTTTTTCTTTTCTTTCATATTTTTGCCTCTTCATTTTTTTTCTCAAAATTTATTTTATGTATTTTGTATTTTCCTTTTTTATTTTTTTCTTGCTTTTTCTTAAATCTTTTTGTTCACACTTTTTTTTTATTTCTTCTTTATAATTTTAAAACCTCAAACTTCTTTTTATGTCACTTTCTTTTATTTTTATTCATATTTTTTATTAACTTTTATTTTATTTTTCATCTTTCATATTTTATATCTTTGTCCTCTATTTGTTATATTTTTTTTTTGTTTTTCTTTGTACACTCGAAACTAAAAGTTTTTTCCATTTTATATTTGAAATTTTTATTCATTTTGTCTTATTATATTTTTTTGATTCGCTAATTTTTTATTTTCTTACTTTGTTACTTTTTCCTTTTTGTTCATTTTTATTTTTTCCTTTTTTCATATTTTATTTAATTTTTTCCCTTAATTTATTTTTTCATTTATTTTTTTTATTTTTTTATTTTCTTTTTTTTTTCTACTTTGTAATTTTTTAAAAACTTTTTCCCTTCACGATTTTCCTTCTTTTTGCTTTTTTTTTTTTTTTTTTAGTATGCTTTCATTTTTACTTGTTTTAAGTTTTCTGTTGTTTTAAAATTTTTTATTTTTCTGTTTTTTATTCCAATTCTTTTGTCCTTTCATTTTTAATCTTTGGTTGCTTTCCTTTTTTTTTTCCCACAAATTTCCTTTCATTTCTTATTTGCGTTTTAAATACTCATACTTTTTTTTATTTTGCATTAACTTTTCTCTTTTTTAATTTTTTATCTGACTTTTTATATTGTTAGGTCTTATATGTCTTTCAATTTTTTGTATTTTTTAAACTATTTTTTTTCATTTTGTCATTCCATTTCAGTTTTGAAATTTTTATTCAATTTTTGCCCTTTTTATATTTTTATTTTTCTATCTTTTTTTCTTTTATCATTCTTGGTTATTTTCTATTGCATTTTTATAATTTTTCATTAACTTTTTCTCCTTTCAAATTTTTCTTCTTTTTTCTATGTGCTTTCATTTTGTCTTTTTATTTTTTTTTATTCGCTAATTTTTTATTTTCTTACTTTGTTGCTTTTTTATTTTTTCCTTTTTTCGTATTTTATTTAATTTTTTCCCTTGATTTCTTTTTTATTTATATTTTAGAAAATTTTTATAAAGTTCAATTTTTTTCTTATTTTTTGAATCTTTTTTATTTTTTTTCTACTTTGTAATTTTTTAATAACTTTTTCCCTTCACAATTTTCCTTCTTCTTGTTTTTTTTTTTCATGTACTTTCATTTTTTCGTTCTTTTAAAATTTTTTATTTTTCTGTTTTTTATTCCAAAGCTTTTGTCTTTTCTTGCTATTCTATTTTTTTTCCCACAAATTTCCTTTCATTTCTTATTTCTGTTTTTAAATTCTCATAATTTTTTTATTTTGCATTAACTTTTCTCTTTTTTAATTTTTTGTCTGACTTTTTATATTGTTAGGTCTTATATGTTTTTCAATTTTCTGTATTTTTTAAACTATTTTTTTTCTTTTTGTCATTCCATTTCATTTTTGAAATTTTTATTCAAATTTTGTCCTTTTTTCTTTTCTTACTTTTTATATTTTTTGTTGTATTTTTGTTTTTTTTTTTCTTTTTTTGTGCTTTATTTATCTTTTTTCTGTTGCTTTCATTTTTTTATTTTCTTTCTTTGTTTATAATTTCATAAATTTTTATAAAGTTTTGGAATTTTTTATTTTTCTATCTTGTTTACTTTTATCATTCTCGGTTATTTTCTATTGCATTTTTATAATTTTTCATTAACTTTTTCTCCTTTCAAATTTTTCATCTTTTTTTTATGTGCTTTCATTTTTTTTTTGTTCACTTTTTCCTTTGTTTTGAAATTTTCTACAAATTTTTTTCTTTTTCTTTTCTTTCATATTTTTGCCTCTTCATTTTTTATTTTTTTCTTCTTTTTCTCATTTTTTCTCAAATTTTATTTTATGTATTTTGTATTTTGTATTTTCATTTTTTTATTTTTTTTTGCTTTTTCTTAAATCTTTTTGTTCACACTTTTTTTTATTTCTTCTTTATAATTTTAAAACCTCAAACTTCTTTTTTTGTGCACTTTCTTTTATTTTTATTTATATTTTTTATTAACTTTAATTTTATTTTTCATTTTTCATATTTTATATCTTCGTCCTCTATTTGTTATATTTTTTCGTTTTTCTTTGTACATTCTAAACTAAAAGTTTTTTCCATTTTATATTTGAAATTTTTATTCATTTTGTCTTTTTGTATTTTTTTGATTCGCTAATTTTTTATTTTCTTACTTTCTTACTTTTTTCTTTTTGTTTATTTTTATTTTTACCTTTTTTTGTATTTTATTTATTTTTTCATTTATTTTTCATTTATATTTTAAAAAATTTTTATAAAGTTCAAAATTTTTTTTTTTATTTTTTTATTTTCTTTCTACTTTGTATTTTTTTAATAACTTTTTCCCTTCACAATTTTCCTTCTTTTTGCTTTTTTTTCATATGCTTTCCTTTTTACTTGTTTTGAAATTTTTTATTTTTCTCTTTTTTATTCCAATTCTTTTGCCTTTTCTTTTTTTTTTTTTCCCTCAAATTTCCTTTCATTTCTTATTTGCGTTTTAAAATTCTCATACTTTTTTTATTTTGCATTAACTTTTCTTTTTTTTAATTTTTTGTCTGACTTTTTATATTGTTAGGTCTTCTATGTTTTTCAATTTTTTGTATTTTTTAAACAATTTTTTTTCATTTTGTCATTCCATTTCATTTTTGAAAATTTTATTCGATTTTTGTCCTTTTTATATTTTTTGTTGTATTTTTTTTCTTTTTTTGTGCTTTATTTATCTTTTTTCTTTTTCTATATTTATTTTTTATTTTCTTTCTTTGTTTATAGTTTTATAAATTTTTATAAAGTTTTGGGAATTTTTTATTTTTCTATCTTTTTTCTTTTATCATTCTTGGTTATTTTCTTTTGCATTTTTATATTTTTTCATTAACTTTTTCTCCTTTCGAATTTTTCTTCTTTTTTTTATGTGCTTTTATTTTTTTTTTTTTTCACTTTTTCCTTTGTTTTGAAATTTTCTATAAATTTTTTTCTTTTTCTTTTCTTTCATATTTTTGCCTCTTCATTTTTTTTCTCAAAATTTATTTTATGTATTTTGTATTTTCCTTTTTTATTTTTTTCTTGCTTTTTCTTAAATCTTTTTGTTCACACTTTTTTTTTATTTCTTCTTTATAATTTTAAAACCTCAAACTTCTTTTTATGTCACTTTCTTTTATTTTTATTCATATTTTTTATTAACTTTTATTTTATTTTTCATCTTTCATATTTTATATCTTTGTCCTCTATTTGTTATATTTTTTTTTTGTTTTTCTTTGTACACTCGAAACTAAAAGTTTTTTCCATTTTATATTTGAAATTTTTATTCATTTTGTCTTATTATATTTTTTTGATTCGCTAATTTTTTATTTTCTTACTTTGTTACTTTTTCCTTTTTTCATATTTTATTTAATTTTTTCCCTTAATTTATTTTTTCATTTATTTTTTTTATTTTTTTATTTTCTTTTTTTTTTCTACTTTGTAATTTTTTAAAAACTTTTTCCCTTCACGATTTTCCTTCTTTTTGCTTTTTTTTTTTTTTTTTTAGTATGCTTTCATTTTTACTTGTTTTAAGTTTTCTGTTGTTTTAAAATTTTTTATTTTTCTGTTTTTTATTCCAATTCTTTTGTCCTTTCATTTTTAATCTTTGGTTGCTTTCCTTTTTTTTTTCCCACAAATTTCCTTTCATTTCTTATTTGCGTTTTAAATACTCATACTTTTTTTTATTTTGCATTAACTTTTCTCTTTTTTAATTTTTTATCTGACTTTTTATATTGTTAGGTCTTATATGTCTTTCAATTTTTTGTATTTTTTAAACTATTTTTTTTCATTTTGTCATTCCATTTCAGTTTTGAAATTTTTATTCAATTTTTGCCCTTTTTATATTTTTATTTTTCTATCTTTTTTTCTTTTATCATTCTTGGTTATTTTCTATTGCATTTTTATAATTTTTCATTAACTTTTTCTCCTTTCAAATTTTTCTTCTTTTTTCTATGTGCTTTCATTTTGTCTTTTTATTTTTTTTTATTCGCTAATTTTTTATTTTCTTACTTTGTTGCTTTTTTATTTTTTCCTTTTTTCGTATTTTATTTAATTTTTTCCCTTGATTTCTTTTTTATTTATATTTTAGAAAATTTTTATAAAGTTCAATTTTTTTCTTATTTTTTGAATCTTTTTTATTTTTTTTCTACTTTGTAATTTTTTAATAACTTTTTCCCTTCACAATTTTCCTTCTTCTTGTTTTTTTTTTTCATGTACTTTCATTTTTTCGTTCTTTTAAAATTTTTTATTTTTCTGTTTTTTATTCCAAAGCTTTTGTCTTTTCTTGCTATTCTATTTTTTTTCCCACAAATTTCCTTTCATTTCTTATTTCTGTTTTTAAATTCTCATAATTTTTTTATTTTGCATTAACTTTTCTCTTTTTTAATTTTTTGTCTGACTTTTTATATTGTTAGGTCTTATATGTTTTTCAATTTTCTGTATTTTTTAAACTATTTTTTTTCTTTTTGTCATTCCATTTCATTTTTGAAATTTTTATTCAAATTTTGTCCTTTTTTCTTTTCTTACTTTTTATATTTTTTGTTGTATTTTTGTTTTTTTTTTTCTTTTTTTGTGCTTTATTTATCTTTTTTCTGTTGCTTTCATTTTTTTATTTTCTTTCTTTGTTTATAATTTCATAAATTTTTATAAAGTTTTGGAATTTTTTATTTTTCTATCTTGTTTACTTTTATCATTCTCGGTTATTTTCTATTGCATTTTTATAATTTTTCATTAACTTTTTCTCCTTTCAAATTTTTCATCTTTTTTTTATGTGCTTTCATTTTTTTTTTGTTCACTTTTTCCTTTGTTTTGAAATTTTCTACAAATTTTTTTCTTTTTCTTTTCTTTCATATTTTTGCCTCTTCATTTTTTATTTTTTTCTTCTTTTTCTCATTTTTTCTCAAATTTTATTTTATGTATTTTGTATTTTGTATTTTCATTTTTTTATTTTTTTTTGCTTTTTCTTAAATCTTTTTGTTCACACTTTTTTTTATTTCTTCTTTATAATTTTAAAACCTCAAACTTCTTTTTTTGTGCACTTTCTTTTATTTTTATTTATATTTTTTATTAACTTTAATTTTATTTTTCATTTTTCATATTTTATATCTTCGTCCTCTATTTGTTATATTTTTTCGTTTTTCTTTGTACATTCTAAACTAAAAGTTTTTTCCATTTTATATTTGAAATTTTTATTCATTTTGTCTTTTTGTATTTTTTTGATTCGCTAATTTTTTATTTTCTTACTTTCTTACTTTTTTCTTTTTGTTTATTTTTATTTTTACCTTTTTTTGTATTTTATTTATTTTTTCATTTATTTTTCATTTATATTTTAAAAAATTTTTATAAAGTTCAAAATTTTTTTTTTTATTTTTTTATTTTCTTTCTACTTTGTATTTTTTTAATAACTTTTTCCCTTCACAATTTTCCTTCTTTTTGCTTTTTTTTCATATGCTTTCCTTTTTACTTGTTTTGAAATTTTTTATTTTTCTCTTTTTTATTCCAATTCTTTTGCCTTTTCTTTTTTTTTTTTTCCCTCAAATTTCCTTTCATTTCTTATTTGCGTTTTAAAATTCTCATACTTTTTTTATTTTGCATTAACTTTTCTTTTTTTTAATTTTTTGTCTGACTTTTTATATTGTTAGGTCTTCTATGTTTTTCAATTTTTTGTATTTTTTAAACAATTTTTTTTCATTTTGTCATTCCATTTCATTTTTGAAAATTTTATTCGATTTTTGTCCTTTTTATATTTTTTGTTGTATTTTTTTTCTTTTTTTGTGCTTTATTTATCTTTTTTCTTTTTCTATATTTATTTTTTATTTTCTTTCTTTGTTTATAGTTTTATAAATTTTTATAAAGTTTTGGGAATTTTTTATTTTTCTATCTTTTTTCTTTTATCATTCTTGGTTATTTTCTTTTGCATTTTTATATTTTTTCATTAACTTTTTCTCCTTTCGAATTTTTCTTCTTTTTTTTATGTGCTTTTATTTTTTTTTTTTTTCACTTTTTCCTTTGTTTTGAAATTTTCTATAAATTTTTTTCTTTTTCTTTTCTTTCATATTTTTGCCTCTTCATTTTTTTTCTCAAAATTTATTTTATGTATTTTGTATTTTCCTTTTTTATTTTTTTCTTGCTTTTTCTTAAATCTTTTTGTTCACACTTTTTTTTTATTTCTTCTTTATAATTTTAAAACCTCAAACTTCTTTTTATGTCACTTTCTTTTATTTTTATTCATATTTTTTATTAACTTTTATTTTATTTTTCATCTTTCATATTTTATATCTTTGTCCTCTATTTGTTATATTTTTTTTTTGTTTTTCTTTGTACACTCGAAACTAAAAGTTTTTTCCATTTTATATTTGAAATTTTTATTCATTTTGTCTTATTATATTTTTTTGATTCGCTAATTTTTTATTTTCTTACTTTGTTACTTTTTCCTTTTTTCATATTTTATTTAATTTTTTCCCTTAATTTATTTTTTCATTTATTTTTTTTATTTTTTTATTTTCTTTTTTTTTTCTACTTTGTAATTTTTTAAAAACTTTTTCCCTTCACGATTTTCCTTCTTTTTGCTTTTTTTTTTTTTTTTTTAGTATGCTTTCATTTTTACTTGTTTTAAGTTTTCTGTTGTTTTAAAATTTTTTATTTTTCTGTTTTTTATTCCAATTCTTTTGTCCTTTCATTTTTAATCTTTGGTTGCTTTCCTTTTTTTTTTCCCACAAATTTCCTTTCATTTCTTATTTGCTTTTTAAATACTCATACTTTTTTTTATTTTGCATTAACTTTTCTCTTTTTTAATTTTTTATCTGACTTTTTATATTGTTAGGTCTTATATGTCTTTCAATTTTTTGTATTTTTTAAACTATTTTTTTTCATTTTGTCATTCCATTTCAGTTTTGAAATTTTTATTCAATTTTTGCCCTTTTTATATTTTTATTTTTCTATCTTTTTTTCTTTTATCATTCTTGGTTATTTTCTATTGCATTTTTATAATTTTTCATTAACTTTTTCTCCTTTCAAATTTTTCTTCTTTTTTCTATGTGCTTTCATTTTGTCTTTTTATTTTTTTTTATTCGCTAATTTTTTATTTTCTTACTTTGTTGCTTTTTTATTTTTTCCTTTTTTCGTATTTTATTTAATTTTTTCCCTTGATTTCTTTTTTATTTATATTTTAGAAAATTTTTATAAAGTTCAATTTTTTTCTTATTTTTTGAATCTTTTTTATTTTTTTTCTACTTTGTAATTTTTTAATAACTTTTTCCCTTCACAATTTTCCTTCTTCTTGTTTTTTTTTTTCATGTACTTTCATTTTTTCGTTCTTTTAAAATTTTTTATTTTTCTGTTTTTTATTCCAAAGCTTTTGTCTTTTCTTGCTATTCTATTTTTTTTCCCACAAATTTCCTTTCATTTCTTATTTCTGTTTTTAAATTCTCATAATTTTTTTATTTTGCATTAACTTTTCTCTTTTTTAATTTTTTGTCTGACTTTTTATATTGTTAGGTCTTATATGTTTTTCAATTTTCTGTATTTTTTAAACTATTTTTTTTCTTTTTGTCATTCCATTTCATTTTTGAAATTTTTATTCAAATTTTGTCCTTTTTTCTTTTCTTACTTTTTATATTTTTTGTTGTATTTTTGTTTTTTTTTTTCTTTTTTTGTGCTTTATTTATCTTTTTTCTGTTGCTTTCATTTTTTTATTTTCTTTCTTTGTTTATAATTTCATAAATTTTTATAAAGTTTTGGAATTTTTTATTTTTCTATCTTGTTTACTTTTATCATTCTCGGTTATTTTCTATTGCATTTTTATAATTTTTCATTAACTTTTTCTCCTTTCAAATTTTTCATCTTTTTTTTATGTGCTTTCATTTTTTTTTTGTTCACTTTTTCCTTTGTTTTGAAATTTTCTACAAATTTTTTTCTTTTTCTTTTCTTTCATATTTTTGCCTCTTCATTTTTTATTTTTTTCTTCTTTTTCTCATTTTTTCTCAAATTTTATTTTATGTATTTTGTATTTTGTATTTTCATTTTTTTATTTTTTTTTGCTTTTTCTTAAATCTTTTTGTTCACACTTTTTTTTATTTCTTCTTTATAATTTTAAAACCTCAAACTTCTTTTTTTGTGCACTTTCTTTTATTTTTATTTATATTTTTTATTAACTTTAATTTTATTTTTCATTTTTCATATTTTATATCTTCGTCCTCTATTTGTTATATTTTTTCGTTTTTCTTTGTACATTCTAAACTAAAAGTTTTTTCCATTTTATATTTGAAATTTTTATTCATTTTGTCTTTTTGTATTTTTTTGATTCGCTAATTTTTTATTTTCTTACTTTCTTACTTTTTTCTTTTTGTTTATTTTTATTTTTACCTTTTTTTGTATTTTATTTATTTTTTCATTTATTTTTCATTTATATTTTAAAAAATTTTTATAAAGTTCAAAAAATTTTTTTTTATTTTTTTATTTTCTTTCTACTTTGTATTTTTTTAATAACTTTTTCCCTTCACAATTTTCCTTCTTTTTGCTTTTTTTTCATATGCTTTCCTTTTTACTTGTTTTAAAATTTTTTATTTTTCTCTTTTTTATTCCAATTCTTTTGCCTTTTCTTTTTTTTTTTTTTCCCTCAAATTTCCTTTCATTTCTTATTTGCGTTTTAAAATTCTCATACTTTTTTTATTTTGCATTAACTTTTCTTTTTTTTAATTTTTTGTCTGACTTTTTATATTGTTAGGTCTTCTATGTTTTTCAATTTTTTGTATTTTTTAAACAATTTTTTTTCATTTTGTCATTCCATTTCATTTTTGAAAATTTTATTCGATTTTTGTCCTTTTTATATTTTTTGTTGTATTTTTTTTCTTTTTTTGTGCTTTATTTATCTTTTTTCTTTTTCTATATTTATTTTTTATTTTCTTTCTTTGTTTATAGTTTTATAAATTTTTATAAAGTTTTGGGAATTTTTTATTTTTCTATCTTTTTTCTTTTATCATTCTTGGTTATTTTCTTTTGCATTTTTATATTTTTTCATTAACTTTTTCTCCTTTCGAATTTTTCTTCTTTTTTTTATGTGCTTTTATTTTTTTTTTTTTTCACTTTTTCCTTTGTTTTGAAATTTTCTATAAATTTTTTTCTTTTTCTTTTCTTTCATATTTTTGCCTCTTCATTTTTTTTCTCAAAATTTATTTTATGTATTTTGTATTTTCCTTTTTTATTTTTTTCTTGCTTTTTCTTAAATCTTTTTGTTCACACTTTTTTTTTATTTCTTCTTTATAATTTTAAAACCTCAAACTTCTTTTTATGTCACTTTCTTTTATTTTTATTCATATTTTTTATTAACTTTTATTTTATTTTTCATCTTTCATATTTTATATCTTTGTCCTCTATTTGTTATATTTTTTTTTTGTTTTTCTTTGTACACTCGAAACTAAAAGTTTTTTCCATTTTATATTTGAAATTTTTATTCATTTTGTCTTATTATATTTTTTTGATTCGCTAATTTTTTATTTTCTTACTTTGTTACTTTTTCCTTTTTGTTCATTTTTATTTTTTCCTTTTTTCATATTTTATTTAATTTTTTCCCTTAATTTATTTTTTCATTTATTTTTTTTATTTTTTTATTTTCTTTTTTTTTTCTACTTTGTAATTTTTTAAAAACTTTTTCCCTTCACGATTTTCCTTCTTTTTGCTTTTTTTTTTTTTTTTTTAGTATGCTTTCATTTTTACTTGTTTTAAGTTTTCTGTTGTTTTAAAATTTTTTATTTTTCTGTTTTTTATTCCAATTCTTTTGTCCTTTCATTTTTAATCTTTGGTTGCTTTCCTTTTTTTTTTCCCACAAATTTCCTTTCATTTCTTATTTGCGTTTTAAATACTCATACTTTTTTTTATTTTGCATTAACTTTTCTCTTTTTTAATTTTTTATCTGACTTTTTATATTGTTAGGTCTTATATGTCTTTCAATTTTTTGTATTTTTTAAACTATTTTTTTTCATTTTGTCATTCCATTTCAGTTTTGAAATTTTTATTCAATTTTTGCCCTTTTTATATTTTTATTTTTCTATCTTTTTTTCTTTTATCATTCTTGGTTATTTTCTATTGCATTTTTATAATTTTTCATTAACTTTTTCTCCTTTCAAATTTTTCTTCTTTTTTCTATGTGCTTTCATTTTGTCTTTTTATTTTTTTTTATTCGCTAATTTTTTATTTTCTTACTTTGTTGCTTTTTTATTTTTTCCTTTTTTCGTATTTTATTTAATTTTTTCCCTTGATTTCTTTTTTATTTATATTTTAGAAAATTTTTATAAAGTTCAATTTTTTTCTTATTTTTTGAATCTTTTTTATTTTTTTTCTACTTTGTAATTTTTTAATAACTTTTTCCCTTCACAATTTTCCTTCTTCTTGTTTTTTTTTTTCATGTACTTTCATTTTTTCGTTCTTTTAAAATTTTTTATTTTTCTGTTTTTTATTCCAAAGCTTTTGTCTTTTCTTGCTATTCTATTTTTTTTCCCACAAATTTCCTTTCATTTCTTATTTCTGTTTTTAAATTCTCATAATTTTTTTATTTTGCATTAACTTTTCTCTTTTTTAATTTTTTGTCTGACTTTTTATATTGTTAGGTCTTATATGTTTTTCAATTTTCTGTATTTTTTAAACTATTTTTTTTCTTTTTGTCATTCCATTTCATTTTTGAAATTTTTATTCAAATTTTGTCCTTTTTTCTTTTCTTACTTTTTATATTTTTTGTTGTATTTTTGTTTTTTTTTTTCTTTTTTTGTGCTTTATTTATCTTTTTTCTGTTGCTTTCATTTTTTTATTTTCTTTCTTTGTTTATAATTTCATAAATTTTTATAAAGTTTTGGAATTTTTTATTTTTCTATCTTGTTTACTTTTATCATTCTCGGTTATTTTCTATTGCATTTTTATAATTTTTCATTAACTTTTTCTCCTTTCAAATTTTTCATCTTTTTTTTATGTGCTTTCATTTTTTTTTTGTTCACTTTTTCCTTTGTTTTGAAATTTTCTACAAATTTTTTTCTTTTTCTTTTCTTTCATATTTTTGCCTCTTCATTTTTTATTTTTTTCTTCTTTTTCTCATTTTTTCTCAAATTTTATTTTATGTATTTTGTATTTTGTATTTTCATTTTTTTATTTTTTTTTGCTTTTTCTTAAATCTTTTTGTTCACACTTTTTTTTATTTCTTCTTTATAATTTTAAAACCTCAAACTTCTTTTTTTGTGCACTTTCTTTTATTTTTATTTATATTTTTTATTAACTTTAATTTTATTTTTCATTTTTCATATTTTATATCTTCGTCCTCTATTTGTTATATTTTTTCGTTTTTCTTTGTACATTCTAAACTAAAAGTTTTTTCCATTTTATATTTGAAATTTTTATTCATTTTGTCTTTTTGTATTTTTTTGATTCGCTAATTTTTTATTTTCTTACTTTCTTACTTTTTTCTTTTTGTTTATTTTTATTTTTACCTTTTTTTGTATTTTATTTATTTTTTCATTTATTTTTCATTTATATTTTAAAAAATTTTTATAAAGTTCAAAAAATTTTTTTTTATTTTTTTATTTTCTTTCTACTTTGTATTTTTTTAATAACTTTTTCCCTTCACAATTTTCCTTCTTTTTGCTTTTTTTTCATATGCTTTCCTTTTTACTTGTTTTAAAATTTTTTATTTTTCTCTTTTTTATTCCAATTCTTTTGCCTTTTCTTTTTTTTTTTTTTCCCTCAAATTTCCTTTCATTTCTTATTTGCGTTTTAAAATTCTCATACTTTTTTTATTTTGCATTAACTTTTCTTTTTTTTAATTTTTTGTCTGACTTTTTATATTGTTAGGTCTTCTATGTTTTTCAATTTTTTGTATTTTTTAAACAATTTTTTTTCATTTTGTCATTCCATTTCATTTTTGAAAATTTTATTCGATTTTTGTCCTTTTTATATTTTTTGTTGTATTTTTTTTCTTTTTTTGTGCTTTATTTATCTTTTTTCTTTTTCTATATTTATTTTTTATTTTCTTTCTTTGTTTATAGTTTTATAAATTTTTATAAAGTTTTGGGAATTTTTTATTTTTCTATCTTTTTTCTTTTATCATTCTTGGTTATTTTCTTTTGCATTTTTATATTTTTTCATTAACTTTTTCTCCTTTCGAATTTTTCTTCTTTTTTTTATGTGCTTTTATTTTTTTTTTTTTTCACTTTTTCCTTTGTTTTGAAATTTTCTATAAATTTTTTTCTTTTTCTTTTCTTTCATATTTTTGCCTCTTCATTTTTTTTCTCAAAATTTATTTTATGTATTTTGTATTTTCCTTTTTTATTTTTTTCTTGCTTTTTCTTAAATCTTTTTGTTCACACTTTTTTTTTATTTCTTCTTTATAATTTTAAAACCTCAAACTTCTTTTTATGTCACTTTCTTTTATTTTTATTCATATTTTTTATTAACTTTTATTTTATTTTTCATCTTTCATATTTTATATCTTTGTCCTCTATTTGTTATATTTTTTTTTTGTTTTTCTTTGTACACTCGAAACTAAAAGTTTTTTCCATTTTATATTTGAAATTTTTATTCATTTTGTCTTATTATATTTTTTTGATTCGCTAATTTTTTATTTTCTTACTTTGTTACTTTTTCCTTTTTGTTCATTTTTATTTTTTCCTTTTTTCATATTTTATTTAATTTTTTCCCTTAATTTATTTTTTCATTTATTTTTTTTATTTTTTTATTTTCTTTTTTTTTTCTACTTTGTAATTTTTTAAAAACTTTTTCCCTTCACGATTTTCCTTCTTTTTGCTTTTTTTTTTTTTTTTTTAGTATGCTTTCATTTTTACTTGTTTTAAGTTTTCTGTTGTTTTAAAATTTTTTATTTTTCTGTTTTTTATTCCAATTCTTTTGTCCTTTCATTTTTAATCTTTGGTTGCTTTCCTTTTTTTTTTCCCACAAATTTCCTTTCATTTCTTATTTGCGTTTTAAATACTCATACTTTTTTTTATTTTGCATTAACTTTTCTCTTTTTTAATTTTTTATCTGACTTTTTATATTGTTAGGTCTTATATGTCTTTCAATTTTTTGTATTTTTTAAACTATTTTTTTTCATTTTGTCATTCCATTTCAGTTTTGAAATTTTTATTCAATTTTTGCCCTTTTTATATTTTTATTTTTCTATCTTTTTTTCTTTTATCATTCTTGGTTATTTTCTATTGCATTTTTATAATTTTTCATTAACTTTTTCTCCTTTCAAATTTTTCTTCTTTTTTCTATGTGCTTTCATTTTGTCTTTTTATTTTTTTTTATTCGCTAATTTTTTATTTTCTTACTTTGTTGCTTTTTTATTTTTTCCTTTTTTCGTATTTTATTTAATTTTTTCCCTTGATTTCTTTTTTATTTATATTTTAGAAAATTTTTATAAAGTTCAATTTTTTTCTTATTTTTTGAATCTTTTTTATTTTTTTTCTACTTTGTAATTTTTTAATAACTTTTTCCCTTCACAATTTTCCTTCTTCTTGTTTTTTTTTTTCATGTACTTTCATTTTTTCGTTCTTTTAAAATTTTTTATTTTTCTGTTTTTTATTCCAAAGCTTTTGTCTTTTCTTGCTATTCTATTTTTTTTCCCACAAATTTCCTTTCATTTCTTATTTCTGTTTTTAAATTCTCATAATTTTTTTATTTTGCATTAACTTTTCTCTTTTTTAATTTTTTGTCTGACTTTTTATATTGTTAGGTCTTATATGTTTTTCAATTTTCTGTATTTTTTAAACTATTTTTTTTCTTTTTGTCATTCCATTTCATTTTTGAAATTTTTATTCAAATTTTGTCCTTTTTTCTTTTCTTACTTTTTATATTTTTTGTTGTATTTTTGTTTTTTTTTCTTTTTTTGTGCTTTATTTATCTTTTTTCTGTTGCTTTCATTTTTTTATTTTCTTTCTTTGTTTATAATTTCATAAATTTTTATAAAGTTTTGGAATTTTTTATTTTTCTATCTTGTTTACTTTTATCATTCTCGGTTATTTTCTATTGCATTTTCATAATTTTTCATTAACTTTTTCTCCTTTCAAATTTTTCATCTTTTTTTTATGTGCTTTCATTTTTTTTTTGTTCACTTTTTCCTTTGTTTTGAAATTTTCTACAAATTTTTTTCTTTTTCTTTTCTTTCATATTTTTGCCTCTTCATTTTTTATTTTTTTCTTCTTTTTCTCATTTTTTCTCAAATTTTATTTTATGTATTTTGTATTTTGTATTTTCATTTTTTTATTTTTTTTTGCTTTTTCTTAAATCTTTTTGTTCACACTTTTTTTTATTTCTTCTTTATAATTTTAAAACCTCAAACTTCTTTTTTTGTGCACTTTCTTTTATTTTTATTTATATTTTTTATTAACTTTAATTTTATTTTTCATTTTTCATATTTTATATCTTCGTCCTCTATTTGTTATATTTTTTCGTTTTTCTTTGTACATTCTAAACTAAAAGTTTTTTCCATTTTATATTTGAAATTTTTATTCATTTTGTCTTTTTGTATTTTTTTGATTCGCTAATTTTTTATTTTCTTACTTTCTTACTTTTTTCTTTTTGTTTATTTTTATTTTTACCTTTTTTTGTATTTTATTTATTTTTTCATTTATTTTTCATTTATATTTTAAAAAATTTTTATAAAGTTCAAAATTTTTTTTTTTATTTTTTTATTTTCTTTCTACTTTGTATTTTTTTAATAACTTTTTCCCTTCACAATTTTCCTTCTTTTTGCTTTTTTTTCATATGCTTTCCTTTTTACTTGTTTTAAAATTTTTTATTTTTCTCTTTTTTATTCCAATTCTTTTGCCTTTTCTTTTTTTTTTTTTTCCCTCAAATTTCCTTTCATTTCTTATTTGCGTTTTAAAATTCTCATACTTTTTTTATTTTGCATTAACTTTTCTTTTTTTTAATTTTTTGTCTGACTTTTTATATTGTTAGGTCTTCTATGTTTTTCAATTTTTTGTATTTTTTAAACAATTTTTTTTCATTTTGTCATTCCATTTCATTTTTGAAAATTTTATTCGATTTTTGTCCTTTTTATATTTTTTGTTGTATTTTTTTTCTTTTTTTGTGCTTTATTTATCTTTTTTCTTTTTCTATATTTATTTTTTATTTTCTTTCTTTGTTTATAGTTTTATAAATTTTTATAAAGTTTTGGGAATTTTTTATTTTTCTATCTTTTTTCTTTTATCATTCTTGGTTATTTTCTTTTGCATTTTTATATTTTTTCATTAACTTTTTCTCCTTTCGAATTTTTCTTCTTTTTTTTATGTGCTTTTATTTTTTTTTTTTTTCACTTTTTCCTTTGTTTTGAAATTTTCTATAAATTTTTTTCTTTTTCTTTTCTTTCATATTTTTGCCTCTTCATTTTTTTTCTCAAAATTTATTTTATGTATTTTGTATTTTCCTTTTTTATTTTTTTCTTGCTTTTTCTTAAATCTTTTTGTTCACACTTTTTTTTTATTTCTTCTTTATAATTTTAAAACCTCAAACTTCTTTTTATGTCACTTTCTTTTATTTTTATTCATATTTTTTATTAACTTTTATTTTATTTTTCATCTTTCATATTTTATATCTTTGTCCTCTATTTGTTATATTTTTTTTTTGTTTTTCTTTGTACACTCGAAACTAAAAGTTTTTTCCATTTTATATTTGAAATTTTTATTCATTTTGTCTTATTATATTTTTTTGATTCGCTAATTTTTTATTTTCTTACTTTGTTACTTTTTCCTTTTTGTTCATTTTTATTTTTTCCTTTTTTCATATTTTATTTAATTTTTTCCCTTAATTTATTTTTTCATTTATTTTTTTTATTTTTTTATTTTCTTTTTTTTTTCTACTTTGTAATTTTTTAAAAACTTTTTCCCTTCACGATTTTCCTTCTTTTTGCTTTTTTTTTTTTTTTTTTAGTATGCTTTCATTTTTACTTGTTTTAAGTTTTCTGTTGTTTTAAAATTTTTTATTTTTCTGTTTTTTATTCCAATTCTTTTGTCCTTTCATTTTTAATCTTTGGTTGCTTTCCTTTTTTTTTTCCCACAAATTTCCTTTCATTTCTTATTTGCGTTTTAAATACTCATACTTTTTTTTATTTTGCATTAACTTTTCTCTTTTTTAATTTTTTATCTGACTTTTTATATTGTTAGGTCTTATATGTCTTTCAATTTTTTGTATTTTTTAAACTATTTTTTTTCATTTTGTCATTCCATTTCAGTTTTGAAATTTTTATTCAATTTTTGCCCTTTTTATATTTTTATTTTTCTATCTTTTTTTCTTTTATCATTCTTGGTTATTTTCTATTGCATTTTTATAATTTTTCATTAACTTTTTCTCCTTTCAAATTTTTCTTCTTTTTTCTATGTGCTTTCATTTTGTCTTTTTATTTTTTTTTATTCGCTAATTTTTTATTTTCTTACTTTGTTGCTTTTTTATTTTTTCCTTTTTTCGTATTTTATTTAATTTTTTCCCTTGATTTCTTTTTTATTTATATTTTAGAAAATTTTTATAAAGTTCAATTTTTTTCTTATTTTTTGAATCTTTTTTATTTTTTTTCTACTTTGTAATTTTTTAATAACTTTTTCCCTTCACAATTTTCCTTCTTCTTGTTTTTTTTTTTCATGTACTTTCATTTTTTCGTTCTTTTAAAATTTTTTATTTTTCTGTTTTTTATTCCAAAGCTTTTGTCTTTTCTTGCTATTCTATTTTTTTTCCCACAAATTTCCTTTCATTTCTTATTTCTGTTTTTAAATTCTCATAATTTTTTTATTTTGCATTAACTTTTCTCTTTTTTAATTTTTTGTCTGACTTTTTATATTGTTAGGTCTTATATGTTTTTCAATTTTCTGTATTTTTTAAACTATTTTTTTTCTTTTTGTCATTCCATTTCATTTTTGAAATTTTTATTCAAATTTTGTCCTTTTTTCTTTTCTTACTTTTTATATTTTTTGTTGTATTTTTGTTTTTTTTTCTTTTTTTGTGCTTTATTTATCTTTTTTCTGTTGCTTTCATTTTTTTATTTTCTTTCTTTGTTTATAATTTCATAAATTTTTATAAAGTTTTGGAATTTTTTATTTTTCTATCTTGTTTACTTTTATCATTCTCGGTTATTTTCTATTGCATTTTCATAATTTTTCATTAACTTTTTCTCCTTTCAAATTTTTCATCTTTTTTTTATGTGCTTTCATTTTTTTTTTGTTCACTTTTTCCTTTGTTTTGAAATTTTCTACAAATTTTTTTCTTTTTCTTTTCTTTCATATTTTTGCCTCTTCATTTTTTATTTTTTTCTTCTTTTTCTCATTTTTTCTCAAATTTTATTTTATGTATTTTGTATTTTGTATTTTCATTTTTTTATTTTTTTTTGCTTTTTCTTAAATCTTTTTGTTCACACTTTTTTTTATTTCTTCTTTATAATTTTAAAACCTCAAACTTCTTTTTTTGTGCACTTTCTTTTATTTTTATTTATATTTTTTATTAACTTTAATTTTATTTTTCATTTTTCATATTTTATATCTTCGTCCTCTATTTGTTATATTTTTTCGTTTTTCTTTGTACATTCTAAACTAAAAGTTTTTTCCATTTTATATTTGAAATTTTTATTCATTTTGTCTTTTTGTATTTTTTTGATTCGCTAATTTTTTATTTTCTTACTTTCTTACTTTTTTCTTTTTGTTTATTTTTATTTTTACCTTTTTTTGTATTTTATTTATTTTTTCATTTATTTTTCATTTATATTTTAAAAAATTTTTATAAAGTTCAAAAAATTTTTTTTTATTTTTTTATTTTCTTTCTACTTTGTATTTTTTTAATAACTTTTTCCCTTCACAATTTTCCTTCTTTTTGCTTTTTTTTCATATGCTTTCCTTTTTACTTGTTTTAAAATTTTTTATTTTTCTCTTTTTTATTCCAATTCTTTTGCCTTTTCTTTTTTTTTTTTCCCTCAAATTTCCTTTCATTTCTTATTTGCGTTTTAAAATTCTCATACTTTTTTTATTTTGCATTAACTTTTCTTTTTTTTAATTTTTTGTCTGACTTTTTATATTGTTAGGTCTTCTATGTTTTTCAATTTTTTGTATTTTTTAAACAATTTTTTTTCATTTTGTCATTCCATTTCATTTTTGAAAATTTTATTCGATTTTTGTCCTTTTTATATTTTTTGTTGTATTTTTTTTCTTTTTTTGTGCTTTATTTATCTTTTTTCTTTTTCTATATTTATTTTTTATTTTCTTTCTTTGTTTATAGTTTTATAAATTTTTATAAAGTTTTGGGAATTTTTTATTTTTCTATCTTTTTTCTTTTATCATTCTTGGTTATTTTCTTTTGCATTTTTATATTTTTTCATTAACTTTTTCTCCTTTCGAATTTTTCTTCTTTTTTTTATGTGCTTTTATTTTTTTTTTTTTTCACTTTTTCCTTTGTTTTGAAATTTTCTATAAATTTTTTTCTTTTTCTTTTCTTTCATATTTTTGCCTCTTCATTTTTTTTCTCAAAATTTATTTTATGTATTTTGTATTTTCCTTTTTTATTTTTTTCTTGCTTTTTCTTAAATCTTTTTGTTCACACTTTTTTTTTATTTCTTCTTTATAATTTTAAAACCTCAAACTTCTTTTTATGTCACTTTCTTTTATTTTTATTCATATTTTTTATTAACTTTTATTTTATTTTTCATCTTTCATATTTTATATCTTTGTCCTCTATTTGTTATATTTTTTTTTTGTTTTTCTTTGTACACTCGAAACTAAAAGTTTTTTCCATTTTATATTTGAAATTTTTATTCATTTTGTCTTATTATATTTTTTTGATTCGCTAATTTTTTATTTTCTTACTTTGTTACTTTTTCCTTTTTGTTCATTTTTATTTTTTCCTTTTTTCATATTTTATTTAATTTTTTCCCTTAATTTATTTTTTCATTTATTTTTTTTATTTTTTTATTTTCTTTTTTTTTTCTACTTTGTAATTTTTTAAAAACTTTTTCCCTTCACGATTTTCCTTCTTTTTGCTTTTTTTTTTTTTTTTTTAGTATGCTTTCATTTTTACTTGTTTTAAGTTTTCTGTTGTTTTAAAATTTTTTATTTTTCTGTTTTTTATTCCAATTCTTTTGTCCTTTCATTTTTAATCTTTGGTTGCTTTCCTTTTTTTTTTCCCACAAATTTCCTTTCATTTCTTATTTGCGTTTTAAATACTCATACTTTTTTTTATTTTGCATTAACTTTTCTCTTTTTTAATTTTTTATCTGACTTTTTATATTGTTAGGTCTTATATGTCTTTCAATTTTTTGTATTTTTTAAACTATTTTTTTTCATTTTGTCATTCCATTTCAGTTTTGAAATTTTTATTCAATTTTTGCCCTTTTTATATTTTTATTTTTCTATCTTTTTTTCTTTTATCATTCTTGGTTATTTTCTATTGCATTTTTATAATTTTTCATTAACTTTTTCTCCTTTCAAATTTTTCTTCTTTTTTCTATGTGCTTTCATTTTGTCTTTTTATTTTTTTTTATTCGCTAATTTTTTATTTTCTTACTTTGTTGCTTTTTTATTTTTTCCTTTTTTCGTATTTTATTTAATTTTTTCCCTTGATTTCTTTTTTATTTATATTTTAGAAAATTTTTATAAAGTTCAATTTTTTTCTTATTTTTTGAATCTTTTTTATTTTTTTTCTACTTTGTAATTTTTTAATAACTTTTTCCCTTCACAATTTTCCTTCTTCTTGTTTTTTTTTTTCATGTACTTTCATTTTTTCGTTCTTTTAAAATTTTTTATTTTTCTGTTTTTTATTCCAAAGCTTTTGTCTTTTCTTGCTATTCTATTTTTTTTCCCACAAATTTCCTTTCATTTCTTATTTCTGTTTTTAAATTCTCATAATTTTTTTATTTTGCATTAACTTTTCTCTTTTTTAATTTTTTGTCTGACTTTTTATATTGTTAGGTCTTATATGTTTTTCAATTTTCTGTATTTTTTAAACTATTTTTTTTCTTTTTGTCATTCCATTTCATTTTTGAAATTTTTATTCAAATTTTGTCCTTTTTTCTTTTCTTACTTTTTATATTTTTTGTTGTATTTTTGTTTTTTTTTCTTTTTTTGTGCTTTATTTATCTTTTTTCTGTTGCTTTCATTTTTTTATTTTCTTTCTTTGTTTATAATTTCATAAATTTTTATAAAGTTTTGGAATTTTTTATTTTTCTATCTTGTTTACTTTTATCATTCTCGGTTATTTTCTATTGCATTTTCATAATTTTTCATTAACTTTTTCTCCTTTCAAATTTTTCATCTTTTTTTTATGTGCTTTCATTTTTTTTTTGTTCACTTTTTCCTTTGTTTTGAAATTTTCTACAAATTTTTTTCTTTTTCTTTTCTTTCATATTTTTGCCTCTTCATTTTTTATTTTTTTCTTCTTTTTCTCATTTTTTCTCAAATTTTATTTTATGTATTTTGTATTTTGTATTTTCATTTTTTTATTTTTTTTTGCTTTTTCTTAAATCTTTTTGTTCACACTTTTTTTTATTTCTTCTTTATAATTTTAAAACCTCAAACTTCTTTTTTTGTGCACTTTCTTTTATTTTTATTTATATTTTTTATTAACTTTAATTTTATTTTTCATTTTTCATATTTTATATCTTCGTCCTCTATTTGTTATATTTTTTCGTTTTTCTTTGTACATTCTAAACTAAAAGTTTTTTCCATTTTATATTTGAAATTTTTATTCATTTTGTCTTTTTGTATTTTTTTGATTCGCTAATTTTTTATTTTCTTACTTTCTTACTTTTTTCTTTTTGTTTATTTTTATTTTTACCTTTTTTTGTATTTTATTTATTTTTTCATTTATTTTTCATTTATATTTTAAAAAATTTTTATAAAGTTCAAAATTTTTTTTTTTATTTTTTTATTTTCTTTCTACTTTGTATTTTTTTAATAACTTTTTCCCTTCACAATTTTCCTTCTTTTTGCTTTTTTTTCATATGCTTTCCTTTTTACTTGTTTTAAAATTTTTTATTTTTCTCTTTTTTATTCCAATTCTTTTGCCTTTTCTTTTTTTTTTTTTTCCCTCAAATTTCCTTTCATTTCTTATTTGCGTTTTAAAATTCTCATACTTTTTTTATTTTGCATTAACTTTTCTTTTTTTTAATTTTTTGTCTGACTTTTTATATTGTTAGGTCTTCTATGTTTTTCAATTTTTTGTATTTTTTAAACAATTTTTTTTCATTTTGTCATTCTATTTCATTTTTGAAAATTTTATTCGATTTTTGTCCTTTTTATATTTTTTGTTGTATTTTTTTTCTTTTTTTGTGCTTTATTTATCTTTTTTCTTTTTCTATATTTATTTTTTATTTTCTTTCTTTGTTTATAGTTTTATAAATTTTTATAAAGTTTTGGGAATTTTTTATTTTTCTATCTTTTTTCTTTTATCATTCTTGGTTTTTTTCTTTTGCATTTTTATATTTTTTCATTAACTTTTTCTCCTTTCGAATTTTTCTTCTTTTTTTTATGTGCTTTTATTTTTTTTTTTTCACTTTTTCCTTTGTTTTGAAATTTTCTATAAATTTTTTTCTTTTTCTTTTCTTTCATATTTTTGCCTCTTCATTTTTTTTCTCAAAATTTATTTTATGTATTTTGTATTTTCCTTTTTTATTTTTTTCTTGCTTTTTCTTAAATCTTTTTGTTCACACTTTTTTTTTATTTCTTCTTTATAATTTTAAAACCTCAAACTTCTTTTTATGTCACTTTCTTTTATTTTTATTCATATTTTTTATTAACTTTTATTTTATTTTTCATCTTTCATATTTTATATCTTTGTCCTCTATTTGTTATATTTTTTTTTTTGTTTTTCTTTGTACACTCGAAACTAAAAGTTTTTTCCATTTTATATTTGAAATTTTTATTCATTTTGTCTTATTATATTTTTTTGATTCGCTAATTTTTTATTTTCTTACTTTGTTACTTTTTCCTTTTTGTTCATTTTTATTTTTTCCTTTTTTCATATTTTATTTAATTTTTTCCCTTAATTTATTTTTTCATTTATTTTTTTTATTTTTTTATTTTCTTTTTTTTTTCTACTTTGTAATTTTTTAAAAACTTTTTCCCTTCACGATTTTCCTTCTTTTTGCTTTTTTTTTTTTTTTTTAGTATGCTTTCATTTTTACTTGTTTTAAGTTTTCTGTTGTTTTAAAATTTTTTATTTTTCTGTTTTTTATTCCAATTCTTTTGTCCTTTCATTTTTAATCTTTGGTTGCTTTCCTTTTTTTTTTCCCACAAATTTCCTTTCATTTCTTATTTGCGTTTTAAATACTCATACTTTTTTTTATTTTGCATTAACTTTTCTCTTTTTTAATTTTTTATCTGACTTTTTATATTGTTAGGTCTTATATGTCTTTCAATTTTTTGTATTTTTTAAACTATTTTTTTTCATTTTGTCATTCCATTTCAGTTTTGAAATTTTTATTCAATTTTTGCCCTTTTTATATTTTTATTTTTCTATCTTTTTTTCTTTTATCATTCTTGGTTATTTTCTATTGCATTTTTATAATTTTTCATTAACTTTTTCTCCTTTCAAATTTTTCTTCTTTTTTCTATGTGCTTTCATTTTGTCTTTTTATTTTTTTTTATTCGCTAATTTTTTATTTTCTTACTTTGTTGCTTTTTTATTTTTTCCTTTTTTCGTATTTTATTTAATTTTTTCCCTTGATTTCTTTTTTATTTATATTTTAGAAAATTTTTATAAAGTTCAATTTTTTTCTTATTTTTTGAATCTTTTTTATTTTTTTTCTACTTTGTAATTTTTTAATAACTTTTTCCCTTCACAATTTTCCTTCTTCTTGTTTTTTTTTTTCATGTACTTTCATTTTTTCGTTCTTTTAAAATTTTTTATTTTTCTGTTTTTTATTCCAAAGCTTTTGTCTTTTCTTGCTATTCTATTTTTTTTCCCACAAATTTCCTTTCATTTCTTATTTCTGTTTTTAAATTCTCATAATTTTTTTATTTTGCATTAACTTTTCTCTTTTTTAATTTTTTGTCTGACTTTTTATATTGTTAGGTCTTATATGTTTTTCAATTTTCTGTATTTTTTAAACTATTTTTTTTCTTTTTGTCATTCCATTTCATTTTTGAAATTTTTATTCAAATTTTGTCCTTTTTTCTTTTCTTACTTTTTATATTTTTTGTTGTATTTTTGTTTTTTTTTTCTTTTTTTGTGCTTTATTTATCTTTTTTCTGTTGCTTTCATTTTTTTATTTTCTTTCTTTGTTTATAATTTCATAAATTTTTATAAAGTTTTGGAATTTTTTATTTTTCTATCTTGTTTACTTTTATCATTCTCGGTTATTTTCTATTGCATTTTCATAATTTTTCATTAACTTTTTCTCCTTTCAAATTTTTCATCTTTTTTTTATGTGCTTTCATTTTTTTTTTGTTCACTTTTTCCTTTGTTTTGAAATTTTCTACAAATTTTTTTCTTTTTCTTTTCTTTCATATTTTTGCCTCTTCATTTTTTATTTTTTTCTTCTTTTTCTCATTTTTTCTCAAATTTTATTTTATGTATTTTGTATTTTGTATTTTCATTTTTTTATTTTTTTTTGCTTTTTCTTAAATCTTTTTGTTCACACTTTTTTTTATTTCTTCTTTATAATTTTAAAACCTCAAACTTCTTTTTTTGTGCACTTTCTTTTATTTTTATTTATATTTTTTATTAACTTTAATTTTATTTTTCATTTTTCATATTTTATATCTTCGTCCTCTATTTGTTATATTTTTTCGTTTTTCTTTGTACATTCTAAACTAAAAGTTTTTTCCATTTTATATTTGAAATTTTTATTCATTTTGTCTTTTTGTATTTTTTTGATTCGCTAATTTTTTATTTTCTTACTTTCTTACTTTTTTCTTTTTGTTTATTTTTATTTTTACCTTTTTTTGTATTTTATTTATTTTTTCATTTATTTTTCATTTATATTTTAAAAAATTTTTATAAAGTTCAAAATTTTTTTTTTTATTTTTTTATTTTCTTTCTACTTTGTATTTTTTTAATAACTTTTTCCCTTCACAATTTTCCTTCTTTTTGCTTTTTTTTCATATGCTTTCCTTTTTACTTGTTTTAAAATTTTTTATTTTTCTCTTTTTTATTCCAATTCTTTTGCCTTTTCTTTTTTTTTTTTTTCCCTCAAATTTCCTTTCATTTCTTATTTGCGTTTTAAAATTCTCATACTTTTTTTATTTTGCATTAACTTTTCTTTTTTTTAATTTTTTGTCTGACTTTTTATATTGTTAGGTCTTCTATGTTTTTCAATTTTTTGTATTTTTTAAACAATTTTTTTTCATTTTGTCATTCTATTTCATTTTTGAAAATTTTATTCGATTTTTGTCCTTTTTATATTTTTTGTTGTATTTTTTTTCTTTTTTTGTGCTTTATTTATCTTTTTTCTTTTTCTATATTTATTTTTTATTTTCTTTCTTTGTTTATAATTTTATAAATTTTTATAAAGTTTTGGGAATTTTTTATTTTTCTATCTTTTTTCTTTTATCATTCTTGGTTTTTTTCTTTTGCATTTTTATATTTTTTCATTAACTTTTTCTCCTTTCGAATTTTTCTTCTTTTTTTTATGTGCTTTTATTTTTTTTTTTTCACTTTTTCCTTTGTTTTGAAATTTTCTATAAATTTTTTTCTTTTTCTTTTCTTTCATATTTTTGCCTCTTCATTTTTTTTCTCAAAATTTATTTTATGTATTTTGTATTTTCCTTTTTTATTTTTTTCTTGCTTTTTCTTAAATCTTTTTGTTCACACTTTTTTTTTATTTCTTCTTTATAATTTTAAAACCTCAAACTTCTTTTTATGTCACTTTCTTTTATTTTTATTCATATTTTTTATTAACTTTTATTTTATTTTTCATCTTTCATATTTTATATCTTTGTCCTCTATTTGTTATATTTTTTTTTTGTTTTTCTTTGTACACTCGAAACTAAAAGTTTTTTCCATTTTATATTTGAAATTTTTATTCATTTTGTCTTATTATATTTTTTTGATTCGCTAATTTTTTATTTTCTTACTTTGTTACTTTTTCCTTTTTGTTCATTTTTATTTTTTCCTTTTTTCATATTTTATTTAATTTTTTCCCTTAATTTATTTTTTCATTTATTTTTTTTATTTTTTTATTTTCTTTTTTTTTTCTACTTTGTAATTTTTTAAAAACTTTTTCCCTTCACGATTTTCCTTCTTTTTGCTTTTTTTTTTTTTTTTTAGTATGCTTTCATTTTTACTTGTTTTAAGTTTTCTGTTGTTTTAAAATTTTTTATTTTTCTGTTTTTTATTCCAATTCTTTTGTCCTTTCATTTTTAATCTTTGGTTGCTTTCCTTTTTTTTTTCCCACAAATTTCCTTTCATTTCTTATTTGCGTTTTAAATACTCATACTTTTTTTTATTTTGCATTAACTTTTCTCTTTTTTAATTTTTTATCTGACTTTTTATATTGTTAGGTCTTATATGTCTTTCAATTTTTTGTATTTTTTAAACTATTTTTTTTCATTTTGTCATTCCATTTCAGTTTTGAAATTTTTATTCAATTTTTGCCCTTTTTATATTTTTATTTTTCTATCTTTTTTTCTTTTATCATTCTTGGTTATTTTCTATTGCATTTTTATAATTTTTCATTAACTTTTTCTCCTTTCAAATTTTTCTTCTTTTTTCTATGTGCTTTCATTTTGTCTTTTTATTTTTTTTTATTCGCTAATTTTTTATTTTCTTACTTTGTTGCTTTTTTATTTTTTCCTTTTTTCGTATTTTATTTAATTTTTTCCCTTGATTTCTTTTTTATTTATATTTTAGAAAATTTTTATAAAGTTCAATTTTTTTCTTATTTTTTGAATCTTTTTTATTTTTTTTCTACTTTGTAATTTTTTAATAACTTTTTCCCTTCACAATTTTCCTTCTTCTTGTTTTTTTTTTTCATGTACTTTCATTTTTTCGTTCTTTTAAAATTTTTTATTTTTCTGTTTTTTATTCCAAAGCTTTTGTCTTTTCTTGCTATTCTATTTTTTTTCCCACAAATTTCCTTTCATTTCTTATTTCTGTTTTTAAATTCTCATAATTTTTTTATTTTGCATTAACTTTTCTCTTTTTTAATTTTTTGTCTGACTTTTTATATTGTTAGGTCTTATATGTTTTTCAATTTTCTGTATTTTTTAAACTATTTTTTTTCTTTTTGTCATTCCATTTCATTTTTGAAATTTTTATTCAAATTTTGTCCTTTTTTCTTTTCTTACTTTTTATATTTTTTGTTGTATTTTTGTTTTTTTTTTCTTTTTTTGTGCTTTATTTATCTTTTTTCTGTTGCTTTCATTTTTTTATTTTCTTTCTTTGTTTATAATTTCATAAATTTTTATAAAGTTTTGGAATTTTTTATTTTTCTATCTTGTTTACTTTTATCATTCTCGGTTATTTTCTATTGCATTTTCATAATTTTTCATTAACTTTTTCTCCTTTCAAATTTTTCATCTTTTTTTTATGTGCTTTCATTTTTTTTTTGTTCACTTTTTCCTTTGTTTTGAAATTTTCTACAAATTTTTTTCTTTTTCTTTTCTTTCATATTTTTGCCTCTTCATTTTTTATTTTTTTCTTCTTTTTCTCATTTTTTCTCAAATTTTATTTTATGTATTTTGTATTTTGTATTTTCATTTTTTTATTTTTTTTTGCTTTTTCTTAAATCTTTTTGTTCACACTTTTTTTTATTTCTTCTTTATAATTTTAAAACCTCAAACTTCTTTTTTTGTGCACTTTCTTTTATTTTTATTTATATTTTTTATTAACTTTAATTTTATTTTTCATTTTTCATATTTTATATCTTCGTCCTCTATTTGTTATATTTTTTCGTTTTTCTTTGTACATTCTAAACTAAAAGTTTTTTCCATTTTATATTTGAAATTTTTATTCATTTTGTCTTTTTGTATTTTTTTGATTCGCTAATTTTTTATTTTCTTACTTTCTTACTTTTTTCTTTTTGTTTATTTTTATTTTTACCTTTTTTTGTATTTTATTTATTTTTTCATTTATTTTTCATTTATATTTTAAAAAATTTTTATAAAGTTCAAAAATTTTTTTTTTATTTTTTTATTTTCTTTCTACTTTGTATTTTTTTAATAACTTTTTCCCTTCACAATTTTCCTTCTTTTTGCTTTTTTTTCATATGCTTTCCTTTTTACTTGTTTTAAAATTTTTTATTTTTCTCTTTTTTATTCCAATTCTTTTGCCTTTTCTTTTTTTTTTTTTTCCCTCAAATTTCCTTTCATTTCTTATTTGCGTTTTAAAATTCTCATACTTTTTTTATTTTGCATTAACTTTTCTTTTTTTTAATTTTTTGTCTGACTTTTTATATTGTTAGGTCTTCTATGTTTTTCAATTTTTTGTATTTTTTAAACAATTTTTTTTCATTTTGTCATTCTATTTCATTTTTGAAAATTTTATTCGATTTTTGTCCTTTTTATATTTTTTGTTGTATTTTTTTTCTTTTTTTGTGCTTTATTTATCTTTTTTCTTTTTCTATATTTATTTTTTATTTTCTTTCTTTGTTTATAGTTTTATAAATTTTTATAAAGTTTTGGGAATTTTTTATTTTTCTATCTTTTTTCTTTTATCATTCTTGGTTTTTTTCTTTTGCATTTTTATATTTTTTCATTAACTTTTTCTCCTTTCGAATTTTTCTTCTTTTTTTTATGTGCTTTTATTTTTTTTTTTTCACTTTTTCCTTTGTTTTGAAATTTTCTATAAATTTTTTTCTTTTTCTTTTCTTTCATATTTTTGCCTCTTCATTTTTTTTCACAAAATTTATTTTATGTATTTTGTATTTTCCTTTTTTATTTTTTTCTTGCTTTTTCTTAAATCTTTTTGTTCACACTTTTTTTTTATTTCTTCTTTATAATTTTAAAACCTCAAACTTCTTTTTATGTCACTTTCTTTTATTTTTATTCATATTTTTTATTAACTTTTATTTTATTTTTCATCTTTCATATTTTATATCTTTGTCCTCTATTTGTTATATTTTTTTTTTGTTTTTCTTTGTACACTCGAAACTAAAAGTTTTTTCCATTTTATATTTGAAATTTTTATTCATTTTGTCTTATTATATTTTTTTGATTCGCTAATTTTTTATTTTCTTACTTTGTTACTTTTTCCTTTTTGTTCATTTTTATTTTTTCCTTTTTTCATATTTTATTTAATTTTTTCCCTTAATTTATTTTTTCATTTATTTTTTTTATTTTTTTATTTTCTTTTTTTTTTCTACTTTGTAATTTTTTAAAAACTTTTTCCCTTCACGATTTTCCTTCTTTTTGCTTTTTTTTTTTTTTTTTAGTATGCTTTCATTTTTACTTGTTTTAAGTTTTCTGTTGTTTTAAAATTTTTTATTTTTCTGTTTTTTATTCCAATTCTTTTGTCCTTTCATTTTTAATCTTTGGTTGCTTTCCTTTTTTTTTTCCCACAAATTTCCTTTCATTTCTTATTTGCGTTTTAAATACTCATACTTTTTTTTATTTTGCATTAACTTTTCTCTTTTTTAATTTTTTATCTGACTTTTTATATTGTTAGGTCTTATATGTCTTTCAATTTTTTGTATTTTTTAAACTATTTTTTTTCATTTTGTCATTCCATTTCAGTTTTGAAATTTTTATTCAATTTTTGCCCTTTTTATATTTTTATTTTTCTATCTTTTTTTCTTTTATCATTCTTGGTTATTTTCTATTGCATTTTTATAATTTTTCATTAACTTTTTCTCCTTTCAAATTTTTCTTCTTTTTTCTATGTGCTTTCATTTTGTCTTTTTATTTTTTTTTATTCGCTAATTTTTTATTTTCTTACTTTGTTGCTTTTTTATTTTTTCCTTTTTTCGTATTTTATTTAATTTTTTCCCTTGATTTCTTTTTTATTTATATTTTAGAAAATTTTTATAAAGTTCAATTTTTTTCTTATTTTTTGAATCTTTTTTATTTTTTTTCTACTTTGTAATTTTTTAATAACTTTTTCCCTTCACAATTTTCCTTCTTCTTGTTTTTTTTTTTCATGTACTTTCATTTTTTCGTTCTTTTAAAATTTTTTATTTTTCTGTTTTTTATTCCAAAGCTTTTGTCTTTTCTTGCTATTCTATTTTTTTTCCCACAAATTTCCTTTCATTTCTTATTTCTGTTTTTAAATTCTCATAATTTTTTTATTTTGCATTAACTTTTCTCTTTTTTAATTTTTTGTCTGACTTTTTATATTGTTAGGTCTTATATGTTTTTCAATTTTCTGTATTTTTTAAACTATTTTTTTTCTTTTTGTCATTCCATTTCATTTTTGAAATTTTTATTCAAATTTTGTCCTTTTTTCTTTTCTTACTTTTTATATTTTTTGTTGTATTTTTGTTTTTTTTTTCTTTTTTTGTGCTTTATTTATCTTTTTTCTGTTGCTTTCATTTTTTTATTTTCTTTCTTTGTTTATAATTTCATAAATTTTTATAAAGTTTTGGAATTTTTTATTTTTCTATCTTGTTTACTTTTATCATTCTCGGTTATTTTCTATTGCATTTTCATAATTTTTCATTAACTTTTTCTCCTTTCAAATTTTTCATCTTTTTTTTATGTGCTTTCATTTTTTTTTTGTTCACTTTTTCCTTTGTTTTGAAATTTTCTACAAATTTTTTTCTTTTTCTTTTCTTTCATATTTTTGCCTCTTCATTTTTTATTTTTTTCTTCTTTTTCTCATTTTTTCTCAAATTTTATTTTATGTATTTTGTATTTTGTATTTTCATTTTTTTATTTTTTTTTGCTTTTTCTTAAATCTTTTTGTTCACACTTTTTTTTATTTCTTCTTTATAATTTTAAAACCTCAAACTTCTTTTTTTGTGCACTTTCTTTTATTTTTATTTATATTTTTTATTAACTTTAATTTTATTTTTCATTTTTCATATTTTATATCTTCGTCCTCTATTTGTTATATTTTTTCGTTTTTCTTTGTACATTCTAAACTAAAAGTTTTTTCCATTTTATATTTGAAATTTTTATTCATTTTGTCTTTTTGTATTTTTTTGATTCGCTAATTTTTTATTTTCTTACTTTCTTACTTTTTTCTTTTTGTTTATTTTTATTTTTACCTTTTTTTGTATTTTATTTATTTTTTCATTTATTTTTCATTTATATTTTAAAAAATTTTTATAAAGTTCAAAAATTTTTTTTTATTTTTTTATTTTCTTTCTACTTTGTATTTTTTTAATAACTTTTTCCCTTCACAATTTTCCTTCTTTTTGCTTTTTTTTCATATGCTTTCCTTTTTACTTGTTTTAAAATTTTTTATTTTTCTCTTTTTTATTCCAATTCTTTTGCCTTTTCTTTTTTTTTTTTTCCCTCAAATTTCCTTTCATTTCTTATTTGCGTTTTAAAATTCTCATACTTTTTTTATTTTGCATTAACTTTTCTTTTTTTTAATTTTTTGTCTGACTTTTTATATTGTTAGGTCTTCTATGTTTTTCAATTTTTTGTATTTTTTAAACAATTTTTTTTCATTTTGTCATTCCATTTCATTTTTGAAAATTTTATTCGATTTTTGTCCTTTTTATATTTTTTGTTGTATTTTTTTTCTTTTTTTGTGCTTTATTTATCTTTTTTCTTTTTCTATATTTATTTTTTATTTTCTTTCTTTGTTTATAGTTTTATAAATTTTTATAAAGTTTTGGGAATTTTTTATTTTTCTATCTTTTTTCTTTTATCATTCTTGGTTATTTTCTTTTGCATTTTTATATTTTTTCATTAACTTTTTCTCCTTTCGAATTTTTCTTCTTTTTTTTATGTGCTTTTATTTTTTTTTTTTTTCACTTTTTCCTTTGTTTTGAAATTTTCTATAAATTTTTTTCTTTTTCTTTTCTTTCATATTTTTGCCTCTTCATTTTTTTTCTCAAAATTTATTTTATGTATTTTGTATTTTCCTTTTTTATTTTTTTCTTGCTTTTTCTTAAATCTTTTTGTTCACACTTTTTTTTTATTTCTTCTTTATAATTTTAAAACCTCAAACTTCTTTTTATGTCACTTTCTTTTATTTTTATTCATATTTTTTATTAACTTTTATTTTATTTTTCATCTTTCATATTTTATATCTTTGTCCTCTATTTGTTATATTTTTTTTTTGTTTTTCTTTGTACACTCGAAACTAAAAGTTTTTTCCATTTTATATTTGAAATTTTTATTCATTTTGTCTTATTATATTTTTTTGATTCGCTAATTTTTTATTTTCTTACTTTGTTACTTTTTCCTTTTTGTTCATTTTTATTTTTTCCTTTTTTCATATTTTATTTAATTTTTTCCCTTAATTTATTTTTTCATTTATTTTTTTTATTTTTTTATTTTCTTTTTTTTTTCTACTTTGTAATTTTTTAAAAACTTTTTCCCTTCACGATTTTCCTTCTTTTTGCTTTTTTTTTTTTTTTTTAGTATGCTTTCATTTTTACTTGTTTTAAGTTTTCTGTTGTTTTAAAATTTTTTATTTTTCTGTTTTTTATTCCAATTCTTTTGTCCTTTCATTTTTAATCTTTGGTTGCTTTCCTTTTTTTTTTCCCACAAATTTCCTTTCATTTCTTATTTGCGTTTTAAATACTCATACTTTTTTTTATTTTGCATTAACTTTTCTCTTTTTTAATTTTTTATCTGACTTTTTATATTGTTAGGTCTTATATGTCTTTCAATTTTTTGTATTTTTTAAACTATTTTTTTTCATTTTGTCATTCCATTTCAGTTTTGAAATTTTTATTCAATTTTTGCCCTTTTTATATTTTTATTTTTCTATCTTTTTTTCTTTTATCATTCTTGGTTATTTTCTATTGCATTTTTATAATTTTTCATTAACTTTTTCTCCTTTCAAATTTTTCTTCTTTTTTCTATGTGCTTTCATTTTGTCTTTTTATTTTTTTTTATTCGCTAATTTTTTATTTTCTTACTTTGTTGCTTTTTTATTTTTTCCTTTTTTCGTATTTTATTTAATTTTTTCCCTTGATTTCTTTTTTATTTATATTTTAGAAAATTTTTATAAAGTTCAATTTTTTTCTTATTTTTTGAATCTTTTTTATTTTTTTTCTACTTTGTAATTTTTTAATAACTTTTTCCCTTCACAATTTTCCTTCTTCTTGTTTTTTTTTTTTCATGTACTTTCATTTTTTCGTTCTTTTAAAATTTTTTATTTTTCTGTTTTTTATTCCAAAGCTTTTGTCTTTTCTTGCTATTCTATTTTTTTTCCCACAAATTTCCTTTCATTTCTTATTTCTGTTTTTAAATTCTCATAATTTTTTTATTTTGCATTAACTTTTCTCTTTTTTAATTTTTTGTCTGACTTTTTATATTGTTAGGTCTTATATGTTTTTCAATTTTCTGTATTTTTTAAACTATTTTTTTTCTTTTTGTCATTCCATTTCATTTTTGAAATTTTTATTCAAATTTTGTCCTTTTTTCTTTTCTTACTTTTTATATTTTTTGTTGTATTTTTGTTTTTTTTTTCTTTTTTTGTGCTTTATTTATCTTTTTTCTGTTGCTTTCATTTTTTTATTTTCTTTCTTTGTTTATAATTTCATAAATTTTTATAAAGTTTTGGAATTTTTTATTTTTCTATCTTGTTTACTTTTATCATTCTCGGTTATTTTCTATTGCATTTTTATAATTTTTCATTAACTTTTTCTCCTTTCAAATTTTTCATCTTTTTTTTATGTGCTTTCATTTTTTTTTTGTTCACTTTTTCCTTTGTTTTGAAATTTTCTACAAATTTTTTTCTTTTTCTTTTCTTTCATATTTTTGCCTCTTCATTTTTTATTTTTTTCTTCTTTTTCTCATTTTTTCTCAAATTTTATTTTATGTATTTTGTATTTTGTATTTTCATTTTTTTATTTTTTTTTGCTTTTTCTTAAATCTTTTTGTTCACACTTTTTTTTATTTCTTCTTTATAATTTTAAAACCTCAAACTTCTTTTTTTGTGCACTTTCTTTTATTTTTATTTATATTTTTTATTAACTTTAATTTTATTTTTCATTTTTCATATTTTATATCTTCGTCCTCTATTTGTTATATTTTTTCGTTTTTCTTTGTACATTCTAAACTAAAAGTTTTTTCCATTTTATATTTGAAATTTTTATTCATTTTGTCTTTTTGTATTTTTTTGATTTGCTAATTTTTTATTTTCTTACTTTCTTACTTTTTTCTTTTTGTTTATTTTTATTTTTACCTTTTTTTGTATTTTATTTATTTTTTCATTTATTTTTCATTTATATTTTAAAAAATTTTTATAAAGTTCAAAAAATTTTTTTTTATTTTTTTATTTTCTTTCTACTTTGTATTTTTTTAATAACTTTTTCCCTTCACAATTTTCCTTCTTTTTGCTTTTTTTTCATATGCTTTCCTTTTTACTTGTTTTAAAATTTTTTATTTTTCTCTTTTTTATTCCAATTCTTTTGCCTTTTCTTTTTTTTTTTTTTCCCTCAAATTTCCTTTCATTTCTTATTTGCGTTTTAAAATTCTCATACTTTTTTTATTTTGCATTAACTTTTCTTTTTTTTAATTTTTTGTCTGACTTTTTATATTGTTAGGTCTTCTATGTTTTTCAATTTTTTGTATTTTTTAAACAATTTTTTTTCATTTTGTCATTCTATTTCATTTTTGAAAATTTTATTCGATTTTTGTCCTTTTTATATTTTTTGTTGTATTTTTTTTCTTTTTTTGTGCTTTATTTATCTTTTTTCTTTTTCTATATTTATTTTTTATTTTCTTTCTTTGTTTATAGTTTTATAAATTTTTATAAAGTTTTGGGAATTTTTTATTTTTCTATCTTTTTTCTTTTATCATTCTTGGTTATTTTCTTTTGCATTTTTATATTTTTTCATTAACTTTTTCTCCTTTCGAATTTTTCTTCTTTTTTTTATGTGCTTTTTTTTTTTTTTTCACTTTTTCCTTTGTTTTGAAATTTTCTATAAATTTTTTTCTTTTTCTTTTCTTTCATATTTTTGCCTCTTCATTTTTTTTCTCAAAATTTTTTTTATGTATTTTGTATTTTCCTTTTTTATTTTTTTCTTGCTTTTTCTTAAATCTTTTTGTTCACACTTTTTTTTTATTTCTTCTTTATAATTTTAAAACCTCAAACTTCTTTTTTTGTCACTTTCTTTTATTTTTATCCATATTTTTTATTAACTTTTATTTTATTTTTCATCTTTCATATTTTATATCTTTGTCCTCTATTTGTTATATATTTTTTTTTGTTTTTCTTTGTACATTCGAAACTAAAAGTTTTTTCCATTTTATATTTGAAATTTTTATTCATTTTGTCTTATTATATTTTTTTGATTCGCTAATTTTTTATTTTCTTACTTTGTTACTTTTTCCTTTTTGTTCATTTTTATTTTTTCCTTTTTTCATATTTTATTTAATTTTTTCCCTTAATTTATTTTTTCATTTATTTTTTTTATTTTTTTATTTTCTTTTTTTTTTCTACTTTGTAATTTTTTAAAAACTTTTTCCCTTCACGATTTTCCTTCTTTTTGCTTTTTTTTTTTTTTTTTAGTATGCTTTCATTTTTACTTGTTTTAAGTTTTCTGTTGTTTTAAAATTTTTTATTTTTCTGTTTTTTATTCCAATTCTTTTGTCCTTTCATTTTTAATCTTTGGTTGCTTTCCTTTTTTTTTTCCCACAAATTTCCTTTCATTTCTTATTTGCGTTTTAAATACTCATACTTTTTTTTATTTTGCATTAACTTTTCTCTTTTTTAATTTTTTATCTGACTTTTTATATTGTTAGGTCTTATATGTCTTTCAATTTTTTGTATTTTTTAAACTATTTTTTTTCATTTTGTCATTCCATTTCAGTTTTGAAATTTTTATTCAATTTTTGCCCTTTTTATATTTTTATTTTTCTATCTTTTTTTCTTTTATCATTCTTGGTTATTTTCTATTGCATTTTTATAATTTTTCATTAACTTTTTCTCCTTTCAAATTTTTCTTCTTTTTTCTATGTGCTTTCATTTTGTCTTTTTATTTTTTTTTATTCGCTAATTTTTTATTTTCTTACTTTGTTGCTTTTTTATTTTTTCCTTTTTTCGTATTTTATTTAATTTTTTCCCTTGATTTCTTTTTTATTTATATTTTAGAAAATTTTTATAAAGTTCAATTTTTTTCTTATTTTTTGAATCTTTTTTATTTTTTTTCTACTTTGTAATTTTTTAATAACTTTTTCCCTTCACAATTTTCCTTCTTCTTGTTTTTTTTTTTCATGTACTTTCATTTTTTCGTTCTTTTAAAATTTTTTATTTTTCTGTTTTTTATTCCAAAGCTTTTGTCTTTTCTTGCTATTCTATTTTTTTTCCCACAAATTTCCTTTCATTTCTTATTTCTGTTTTTAAATTCTCATAATTTTTTTATTTTGCATTAACTTTTCTCTTTTTTAATTTTTTGTCTGACTTTTTATATTGTTAGGTCTTATATGTTTTTCAATTTTCTGTATTTTTTAAACTATTTTTTTCCTTTTTGTCATTCCATTTCATTTTTGAAATTTTTATTCAAATTTTGTCCTTTTTTCTTTTCTTACTTTTTATATTTTTTGTTGTATTTTTGTTTTTTTTTTCTTTTTTTGTGCTTTATTTATCTTTTTTCTGTTGCTTTCATTTTTTTATTTTCTTTCTTTGTTTATAATTTCATAAATTTTTCTAAAGTTTTGGAATTTTTTATTTTTCTATCTTGTTTACTTTTATCATTCTCGGTTATTTTCTATTGCATTTTTATAATTTTTCATTAACTTTTTCTCCTTTCAAATTTTTCATCTTTTTTTTATGTGCTTTCATTTTTTTTTGTTCACTTTTTCCTTTGTTTTGAAATTTTCTACAAATTTTTTTCTTTTTCTTTTCTTTCATATTTTTGCCTCTTCATTTTTTAATTTTTTCTTCTTTTTCTCATTTTTTTCTCAAATTTTATTTTATGTATTTTGTATTTTGTATTTTCATTTTTTATTTTTTTTTGCTTTTTCTTAAATCTTTTTGTTCACACTTTTTTTTATTTCTTCTTTATAATTTTAAAACCTCAAACTTCTTTTTTTGTGCACTTTCTTTTATTTTTATTTATATTTTTTATTAACTTTAATTTTATTTTTCATTTTTCATATTTTATATCTTCGTCCTCTATTTGTTATATTTTTTCGTTTTTCTTTGTCCATTCTAAACTAAAAGTTTTTTCCATTTTATATTTGAAATTTTTATTCATTTTGTCTTTTTGTATTTTTTTGATTCGCTAATTTTTTATTTTCTTACTTTCTTACTTTTTTCTTTTTGTTTATTTTTATATTTACCTTTTTTTGTATTTTATTTATTTTTTCATTTATTTTTCATTTATATTATAAAAAATTTTTATAAAGTTCAAAAATTTTTTTTTTATTTTTTTATTTTCTTTCTACTTTGTATTTTTTTAATAACTTTTTCCCTTCACAATTTTCCTTCTTTTTGCTTTTTTTTCATATGCTTTCCTTTTTACTTGTTTTAAAATTTTTTATTTTTCTCTTTTTTATTCCAATTCTTTTGCCTTTTCTTTTTTTTTTTTTCCCTCAAATTTCCTTTCATTTCTTATTTGCGTTTTAAAATTCTCATACTTTTTTTATTTTGCATTAACTTTTCTTTTTTTTAATTTTTTGTCTGACTTTTTATATTGTTAGGTCTTCTATGTTTTTCAATTTTTTGTATTTTTTAAACAATTTTTTTTCATTTTGTCATTCCATTTCATTTTTGAAAATTTTATTCGATTTTTGTCCTTTTTATATTTTTTGTTGTATTTTTTTTCTTTTTTTGTGCTTTATTTATCTTTTTTCTTTTTCTATATTTATTTTTTATTTTCTTTCTTTGTTTATAGTTTTATAAATTTTTATAAAGTTTTGGGAATTTTTTATTTTTCTATCTTTTTTCTTTTATCATTCTTGGTTATTTTCTTTTGCATTTTTATATTTTTTCATTAACTTTTTCTCCTTTCGAATTTTTCTTCTTTTTTTTATGTGCTTTTATTTTTTTTTTTTCACTTTTTCCTTTGTTTTGAAATTTTCTATAAATTTTTTTCTTTTTCTTTTCTTTCATATTTTTGCCTCTTCATTTTTTTTCTCAAAATTTATTTTATGTATTTTGTATTTTCCTTTTTTATTTTTTTCTTGCTTTTTCTTAAATCTTTTTGTTCACACTTTTTTTTTATTTCTTCTTTATAATTTTAAAACCTCAAACTTCTTTTTTTGTCACTTTCTTTTATTTTTTTTCATATTTTTTATTAACTTTTATTTTATTTTTCATCTTTCATATTTTATATCTTTGTCCTCTATTTGTTATATTTTTTTTTTTTGTTTTTCTTTGTACATTCGAAACTAAAAGTTTTTTCCATTTTATATTTGAAATTTTTATTCATTTTGTCTTATTATATTTTTTTGATTCGCTAATTTTTTATTTTCTTACTTTGTTACTTTTTCCTTTTTGTTCATTTTTATTTTTTCCTTTTTTCATATTTTATTTAATTTTTTCCCTTAATTTATTTTTTCATTTATTTTTTTTATTTTTTTATTTTCTTTTTTTTTCTACTTTGTAATTTTTTAAAAACTTTTTCCCTTCACAATTTTCCTTCTTTTTGCTTTTTTTTTTTTTTTTTAGTATGCTTTCATTTTTACTTGTTTTAAGTTTTCTGTTGTTTTAAAATTTTTTATTTTTCTGTTTTTTATTCCAATTCTTTTGTCCTTTCATTTTTAATCTTTTGTTGCTTTCCTTTTTTTTTTCCCACAAATTTCCTTTCATTTCTTATTTGCGTTTTAAATACTCATACTTTTTTTTATTTTGCATTAACTTTTCTCTTTTTTAATTTTTTATCTGACTTTTTATATTGTTAGGTCTTATATGTCTTTCAATTTTTTGTATTTTTTAAACTATTTTTTTTCATTTTGTCATTCCATTTCAGTTTTGAAATTTTTATTCAATTTTTGCCCTTTTTATATTTTTATTTTTCTATCTTTTTTTCTTTTATCATTCTTGGTTATTTTCTATTGCATTTTTATAATTTTTCATTAACTTTTTCTCCTTTCAAATTTTTCTTCTTTTTTCTATGTGCTTTCGTTTTGTCTTTTTATTTTTTTTTATTCGCTAATTTTTTATTTTCTTACTTTGTTGCTTTTTTATTTTTTCCTTTTTTCGTATTTTATTTAATTTTTTCCCTTGATTTCTTTTTTATTTATATTTTAGAAAATTTTTATAAAGTTCAATTTTTTTCTTATTTTTTGAATCTTTTTTATTTTTTTTCTACTTTGTAATTTTTTAATAACTTTTTCCCTTCACAATTTTCCTTCTTCTTGTTTTTTTTTTTCATGTACTTTCATTTTTTCGTTCTTTTAAAATTTTTTATTTTTCTGTTTTTTATTCCAAAGCTTTTGTCTTTTCTTGCTATTCTTTTTTTTTTCCCACAAATTTCCTTTCATTTCTTATTTCTGTTTTTAAATTCTCATAATTTTTTTATTTTGCATTAACTTTTCTCTTTTTTAATTTTTTGTCTGACTTTTTATATTGTTAGGTCTTATATGTTTTTCAATTTTCTGTATTTTTTAAACTATTTTTTTCCTTTTTGTCATTCCATTTCATTTTTGAAATTTTTATTCAAATTTTGTCCTTTTTTCTTTTCTTACTTTTTATATTTTTTGTTGTATTTTTGTTTTTTTTTCTTTTTTTGTGCTTTATTTATCTTTTTTCTGTTGCTTTCATTTTTTTATTTTCTTTCTTTGTTTATAATTTCATAAATTTTTATAAAGTTTTGGAATTTTTTATTTTTCTATCTTGTTTACTTTTATCATTCTCGGTTATTTTCTATTGCATTTTTATAATTTTTCATTAACTTTTTCTCCTTTCAAATTTTTCATCTTTTTTTTATGTGCTTTCATTTTTTTTTGTTCACTTTTTCCTTTGTTTTGAAATTTTCTACAAATTTTTTTCTTTTTCTTTTCTTTCATATTTTTGCCTCTTCATTTTTTATTTTTTTCTTCTTTTTCTCATTTTTTTCTCAAATTTTATTTTATGTATTTTGTATTTTGTATTTTCATTTTTTATTTTTTTTTGCTTTTTCTTAAATCTTTTTGTTCACACTTTTTTTTATTTCTTCTTTATAATTTTAAAACCTCAAACTTCTTTTTTTGTGCACTTTCTTTTATTTTTATTTATATTTTTTATTAACTTTAATTTTATTTTTCATTTTTCATATTTTATATCTTCGTCCTCTATTTGTTATATTTTTTCGTTTTTCTTTGTACATTCTAAACTAAAAGTTTTTTCCATTTTATATTTGAAATTTTTATTCATTTTGTCTTTTTGTATTTTTTTGATTCGCTAATTTTTTATTTTCTTACTTTCTTACTTTTTTCTTTTTGTTTATTTTTATATTTACCTTTTTTTGTATTTTATTTATTTTTTCATTTATTTTTCATTTATATTATAAAAAATTTTTATAAAGTTCAAAATTTTTTTTTCTTTTTTTATTTTCTTTCTACTTTGTATTTTTTTAATAACTTTTTCCCTTCACAATTTTCCTTCTTTTTGCTTTTTTTTCATATGCTTTCCTTTTTACTTGTTTTAAAATTTTTTATTTTTCTCTTTTTTATTCCAATTCTTTTGCCTTTTCTTTTTTTTTTTTTCCCTCAAATTTCCTTTCATTTCTTATTTGCGTTTTAAAATTCTCATACTTTTTTTATTTTGCATTAACTTTTCTTTTTTTTAATTTTTTGTCTGACTTTTTATATTGTTAGGTCTTCTATGTTTTTCAATTTTTTGTATTTTTTAAACAATTTTTTTTCATTTTGTCATTCCATTTCATTTTTGAAAATTTTATTCGATTTTTGTCCTTTTTATATTTTTTGTTGTATTTTTTTTCTTTTTTTGTGCTTTATTTATCTTTCTTCTTTTTCTATATTTATTTTTTATTTTCTTTCTTTGTTTATAGTTTTATAAATTTTTATAAAGTTTTGGGAATTTTTTATTTTTCTATCTTTTTTCTTTTATCATTCTTGGTTATTTTCTTTTGCATTTTTATATTTTTTCATTAACTTTTTCTCCTTTCGAATTTTTCTTCTTTTTTTTATGTGCTTTTATTTTTTTTTTTTCACTTTTTCCTTTGTTTTGAAATTTTCTATAAATTTTTTTCTTTTTCTTTTCTTTCATATTTTTGCCTCTTCATTTTTTTTCTCAAAATTTATTTTATGTATTTTGTATTTTCCTTTTTTATTTTTTTCTTGCTTTTTCTTAAATCTTTTTGTTCACACTTTTTTTTTATTTCTTCTTTATAATTTTAAAACCTCAAACTTCTTTTTTTGTCACTTTCTTTTATTTTTTTTCATATTTTTTATTAACTTTTATTTTATTTTTCATCTTTCATATTTTATATCTTTGTCCTCTATTTGTTATATTTTTTTTTTTTGTTTTTCTTTGTACATTCGAAACTAAAAGTTTTTTCCATTTTATATTTGAAATTTTTATTCATTTTGTCTTATTATATTTTTTTGATTCGCTAATTTTTTATTTTCTTACTTTGTTACTTTTTCCTTTTTGTTCATTTTTATTTTTTCCTTTTTTCATATTTTATTTAATTTTTTCCCTTAATTTATTTTTTCATTTATTTTTTTTATTTTTTTATTTTCTTTTTTTTTCTACTTTGTAATTTTTTAAAAACTTTTTCCCTTCACAATTTTCCTTCTTTTTGCTTTTTTTTTTTTTTTTTAGTATGCTTTCATTTTTACTTGTTTTAAGTTTTCTGTTGTTTTAAAATTTTTTATTTTTCTGTTTTTTATTCCAATTCTTTTGTCCTTTCATTTTTAATCTTTTGTTGCTTTCCTTTTTTTTTTCCCACAAATTTCCTTTCATTTCTTATTTGCGTTTTAAATACTCATACTTTTTTTTATTTTGCATTAACTTTTCTCTTTTTTAATTTTTTATCTGACTTTTTATATTGTTAGGTCTTATATGTCTTTCAATTTTTTGTATTTTTTAAACTATTTTTTTTCATTTTGTCATTCCATTTCAGTTTTGAAATTTTTATTCAATTTTTGCCCTTTTTATATTTTTATTTTTCTATCTTTTTTTCTTTTATCATTCTTGGTTATTTTCTATTGCATTTTTATAATTTTTCATTAACTTTTTCTCCTTTCAAATTTTTCTTCTTTTTTCTATGTGCTTTCGTTTTGTCTTTTTATTTTTTTTTATTCGCTAATTTTTTATTTTCTTACTTTGTTGCTTTTTTATTTTTTCCTTTTTTCGTATTTTATTTAATTTTTTCCCTTGATTTCTTTTTTATTTATATTTTAGAAAATTTTTATAAAGTTCAATTTTTTTCTTATTTTTTGAATCTTTTTTATTTTTTTTCTACTTTGTAATTTTTTAATAACTTTTTCCCTTCACAATTTTCCTTCTTCTTGTTTTTTTTTTTCATGTACTTTCATTTTTTCGTTCTTTTAAAATTTTTTATTTTTCTGTTTTTTATTCCAAAGCTTTTGTCTTTTCTTGCTATTCTTTTTTTTTTCCCACAAATTTCCTTTCATTTCTTATTTCTGTTTTTAAATTCTCATAATTTTTTTATTTTGCATTAACTTTTCTCTTTTTTAATTTTTTGTCTGACTTTTTATATTGTTAGGTCTTATATGTTTTTCAATTTTCTGTATTTTTTAAACTATTTTTTTCCTTTTTGTCATTCCATTTCATTTTTGAAATTTTTATTCAAATTTTGTCCTTTTTTCTTTTCTTACTTTTTATATTTTTTGTTGTATTTTTGTTTTTTTTTCTTTTTTTGTGCTTTATTTATCTTTTTTCTGTTGCTTTCATTTTTTTATTTTCTTTCTTTGTTTATAATTTCATAAATTTTTATAAAGTTTTGGAATTTTTTATTTTTCTATCTTGTTTACTTTTATCATTCTCGGTTATTTTCTATTGCATTTTTATAATTTTTCATTAACTTTTTCTCCTTTCAAATTTTTCATCTTTTTTTTATGTGCTTTCATTTTTTTTTGTTCACTTTTTCCTTTGTTTTGAAATTTTCTACAAATTTTTTTCTTTTTCTTTTCTTTCATATTTTTGCCTCTTCATTTTTTATTTTTTTCTTCTTTTTCTCATTTTTTTCTCAAATTTTATTTTATGTATTTTGTATTTTGTATTTTCATTTTTTATTTTTTTTTGCTTTTTCTTAAATCTTTTTGTTCACACTTTTTTTTATTTCTTCTTTATAATTTTAAAACCTCAAACTTCTTTTTTTGTGCACTTTCTTTTATTTTTATTTATATTTTTTATTAACTTTAATTTTATTTTTCATTTTTCATATTTTATATCTTCGTCCTCTATTTGTTATATTTTTTCGTTTTTCTTTGTACATTCTAAACTAAAAGTTTTTTCCATTTTATATTTGAAATTTTTATTCATTTTGTCTTTTTGTATTTTTTTGATTCGCTAATTTTTTATTTTCTTACTTTCTTACTTTTTTCTTTTTGTTTATTTTTATATTTACCTTTTTTTGTATTTTATTTATTTTTTCATTTATTTTTCATTTATATTATAAAAAATTTTTATAAAGTTCAAAATTTTTTTTTTCTTTTTTTATTTTCTTTCTACTTTGTATTTTTTTAATAACTTTTTCCCTTCACAATTTTCCTTCTTTTTGCTTTTTTTTCATATGCTTTCCTTTTTACTTGTTTTAAAATTTTTTATTTTTCTCTTTTTTATTCCAATTCTTTTGCCTTTTCTTTTTTTTTTTTTCCCTCAAATTTCCTTTCATTTCTTATTTGCGTTTTAAAATTCTCATACTTTTTTTATTTTGCATTAACTTTTCTTTTTTTTAATTTTTTGTCTGACTTTTTATATTGTTAGGTCTTCTATGTTTTTCAATTTTTTGTATTTTTTAAACAATTTTTTTTCATTTTGTCATTCCATTTCATTTTTGAAAATTTTATTCGATTTTTGTCCTTTTTATATTTTTTGTTGTATTTTTTTTCTTTTTTTGTGCTTTATTTATCTTTTTTCTTTTTCTATATTTATTTTTTATTTTCTTTCTTTGTTTATAGTTTTATAAATTTTTATAAAGTTTTGGGAATTTTTTATTTTTCTATCTTTTTTCTTTTATCATTCTTGGTTATTTTCTTTTGCATTTTTATATTTTTTCATTAACTTTTTCTCCTTTCGAATTTTTCTTCTTTTTTTTATGTGCTTTTATTTTTTTTTTTTCACTTTTTCCTTTGTTTTGAAATTTTCTATAAATTTTTTTCTTTTTCTTTTCTTTCATATTTTTGCCTCTTCATTTTTTTTCTCAAAATTTATTTTATGTATTTTGTATTTTCCTTTTTTATTTTTTTCTTGCTTTTTCTTAAATCTTTTTGTTCACACTTTTTTTTTATTTCTTCTTTATAATTTTAAAACCTCAAACTTCTTTTTTTGTCACTTTCTTTTATTTTTTTTCATATTTTTTATTAACTTTTATTTTATTTTTCATCTTTCATATTTTATATCTTTGTCCTCTATTTGTTATATTTTTTTTTTTTGTTTTTCTTTGTACATTCGAAACTAAAAGTTTTTTCCATTTTATATTTGAAATTTTTATTCATTTTGTCTTATTATATTTTTTTGATTCGCTAATTTTTTATTTTCTTACTTTGTTACTTTTTCCTTTTTGTTCATTTTTATTTTTTCCTTTTTTCATATTTTATTTAATTTTTTCCCTTAATTTATTTTTTCATTTATTTTTTTTATTTTTTTATTTTCTTTTTTTTTCTACTTTGTAATTTTTTAAAAACTTTTTCCCTTCACAATTTTCCTTCTTTTTGCTTTTTTTTTTTTTTTTTAGTATGCTTTCATTTTTACTTGTTTTAAGTTTTCTGTTGTTTTAAAATTTTTTATTTTTCTGTTTTTTATTCCAATTCTTTTGTCCTTTCATTTTTAATCTTTTGTTGCTTTCCTTTTTTTTTTCCCACAAATTTCCTTTCATTTCTTATTTGCGTTTTAAATACTCATACTTTTTTTTATTTTGCATTAACTTTTCTCTTTTTTAATTTTTTATCTGACTTTTTATATTGTTAGGTCTTATATGTCTTTCAATTTTTTGTATTTTTTAAACTATTTTTTTTCATTTTGTCATTCCATTTCAGTTTTGAAATTTTTATTCAATTTTTGCCCTTTTTATATTTTTATTTTTCTATCTTTTTTTCTTTTATCATTCTTGGTTATTTTCTATTGCATTTTTATAATTTTTCATTAACTTTTTCTCCTTTCAAATTTTTCTTCTTTTTTCTATGTGCTTTCGTTTTGTCTTTTTATTTTTTTTTATTCGCTAATTTTTTATTTTCTTACTTTGTTGCTTTTTTATTTTTTCCTTTTTTCGTATTTTATTTAATTTTTTCCCTTGATTTCTTTTTTATTTATATTTTAGAAAATTTTTATAAAGTTCAATTTTTTTCTTATTTTTTGAATCTTTTTTATTTTTTTTCTACTTTGTAATTTTTTAATAACTTTTTCCCTTCACAATTTTCCTTCTTCTTGTTTTTTTTTTTCATGTACTTTCATTTTTTCGTTCTTTTAAAATTTTTTATTTTTCTGTTTTTTATTCCAAAGCTTTTGTCTTTTCTTGCTATTCTTTTTTTTTTCCCACAAATTTCCTTTCATTTCTTATTTCTGTTTTTAAATTCTCATAATTTTTTTATTTTGCATTAACTTTTCTCTTTTTTAATTTTTTGTCTGACTTTTTATATTGTTAGGTCTTATATGTTTTTCAATTTTCTGTATTTTTTAAACTATTTTTTTCCTTTTTGTCATTCCATTTCATTTTTGAAATTTTTATTCAAATTTTGTCCTTTTTTCTTTTCTTACTTTTTATATTTTTTGTTGTATTTTTGTTTTTTTTTCTTTTTTTGTGCTTTATTTATCTTTTTTCTGTTGCTTTCATTTTTTTATTTTCTTTCTTTGTTTATAATTTCATAAATTTTTATAAAGTTTTGGAATTTTTTATTTTTCTATCTTGTTTACTTTTATCATTCTCGGTTATTTTCTATTGCATTTTTATAATTTTTCATTAACTTTTTCTCCTTTCAAATTTTTCATCTTTTTTTTATGTGCTTTCATTTTTTTTTGTTCACTTTTTCCTTTGTTTTGAAATTTTCTACAAATTTTTTTCTTTTTCTTTTCTTTCATATTTTTGCCTCTTCATTTTTTATTTTTTTCTTCTTTTTCTCATTTTTTTCTCAAATTTTATTTTATGTATTTTGTATTTTGTATTTTCATTTTTTATTTTTTTTTGCTTTTTCTTAAATCTTTTTGTTCACACTTTTTTTTATTTCTTCTTTATAATTTTAAAACCTCAAACTTCTTTTTTTGTGCACTTTCTTTTATTTTTATTTATATTTTTTATTAACTTTAATTTTATTTTTCATTTTTCATATTTTATATCTTCGTCCTCTATTTGTTATATTTTTTCGTTTTTCTTTGTACATTCTAAACTAAAAGTTTTTTCCATTTTATATTTGAAATTTTTATTCATTTTGTCTTTTTGTATTTTTTTGATTCGCTAATTTTTTATTTTCTTACTTTCTTACTTTTTTCTTTTTGTTTATTTTTATATTTACCTTTTTTTGTATTTTATTTATTTTTTCATTTATTTTTCATTTATATTATAAAAAATTTTTATAAAGTTCAAAATTTTTTTTTTCTTTTTTTATTTTCTTTCTACTTTGTATTTTTTTAATAACTTTTTCCCTTCACAATTTTCCTTCTTTTTGCTTTTTTTTCATATGCTTTCCTTTTTACTTGTTTTAAAATTTTTTATTTTTCTCTTTTTTATTCCAATTCTTTTGCCTTTTCTTTTTTTTTTTTTCCCTCAAATTTCCTTTCATTTCTTATTTGCGTTTTAAAATTCTCATACTTTTTTTATTTTGCATTAACTTTTCTTTTTTTTAATTTTTTGTCTGACTTTTTATATTGTTAGGTCTTCTATGTTTTTCAATTTTTTGTATTTTTTAAACAATTTTTTTTCATTTTGTCATTCCATTTCATTTTTGAAAATTTTATTCGATTTTTGTCCTTTTTATATTTTTTGTTGTATTTTTTTTCTTTTTTTGTGCTTTATTTATCTTTTTTCTTTTTCTATATTTATTTTTTATTTTCTTTCTTTGTTTATAGTTTTATAAATTTTTATAAAGTTTTGGGAATTTTTTATTTTTCTATCTTTTTTCTTTTATCATTCTTGGTTATTTTCTTTTGCATTTTTATATTTTTTCATTAACTTTTTCTCCTTTCGAATTTTTCTTCTTTTTTTTATGTGCTTTTATTTTTTTTTTTTCACTTTTTCCTTTGTTTTGAAATTTTCTATAAATTTTTTTCTTTTTCTTTTCTTTCATATTTTTGCCTCTTCATTTTTTTTCTCAAAATTTATTTTATGTATTTTGTATTTTCCTTTTTTATTTTTTTCTTGCTTTTTCTTAAATCTTTTTGTTCACACTTTTTTTTTATTTCTTCTTTATAATTTTAAAACCTCAAACTTCTTTTTTTGTCACTTTCTTTTATTTTTTTTCATATTTTTTATTAACTTTTATTTTATTTTTCATCTTTCATATTTTATATCTTTGTCCTCTATTTGTTATATTTTTTTTTTTTGTTTTTCTTTGTACATTCGAAACTAAAAGTTTTTTCCATTTTATATTTGAAATTTTTATTCATTTTGTCTTATTATATTTTTTTGATTCGCTAATTTTTTATTTTCTTACTTTGTTACTTTTTCCTTTTTGTTCATTTTTATTTTTTCCTTTTTTCATATTTTATTTAATTTTTTCCCTTAATTTATTTTTTCATTTATTTTTTTTATTTTTTTATTTTCTTTTTTTTTCTACTTTGTAATTTTTTAAAAACTTTTTCCCTTCACAATTTTCCTTCTTTTTGCTTTTTTTTTTTTTTTTTAGTATGCTTTCATTTTTACTTGTTTTAAGTTTTCTGTTGTTTTAAAATTTTTTATTTTTCTGTTTTTTATTCCAATTCTTTTGTCCTTTCATTTTTAATCTTTTGTTGCTTTCCTTTTTTTTTTCCCACAAATTTCCTTTCATTTCTTATTTGCGTTTTAAATACTCATACTTTTTTTTATTTTGCATTAACTTTTCTCTTTTTTAATTTTTTATCTGACTTTTTATATTGTTAGGTCTTATATGTCTTTCAATTTTTTGTATTTTTTAAACTATTTTTTTTCATTTTGTCATTCCATTTCAGTTTTGAAATTTTTATTCAATTTTTGCCCTTTTTATATTTTTATTTTTCTATCTTTTTTTCTTTTATCATTCTTGGTTATTTTCTATTGCATTTTTATAATTTTTCATTAACTTTTTCTCCTTTCAAATTTTTCTTCTTTTTTCTATGTGCTTTCGTTTTGTCTTTTTATTTTTTTTTATTCGCTAATTTTTTATTTTCTTACTTTGTTGCTTTTTTATTTTTTCCTTTTTTCGTATTTTATTTAATTTTTTCCCTTGATTTCTTTTTTATTTATATTTTAGAAAATTTTTATAAAGTTCAATTTTTTTCTTATTTTTTGAATCTTTTTTATTTTTTTTCTACTTTGTAATTTTTTAATAACTTTTTCCCTTCACAATTTTCCTTCTTCTTGTTTTTTTTTTTCATGTACTTTCATTTTTTCGTTCTTTTAAAATTTTTTATTTTTCTGTTTTTTATTCCAAAGCTTTTGTCTTTTCTTGCTATTCTTTTTTTTTTCCCACAAATTTCCTTTCATTTCTTATTTCTGTTTTTAAATTCTCATAATTTTTTTATTTTGCATTAACTTTTCTCTTTTTTAATTTTTTGTCTGACTTTTTATATTGTTAGGTCTTATATGTTTTTCAATTTTCTGTATTTTTTAAACTATTTTTTTCCTTTTTGTCATTCCATTTCATTTTTGAAATTTTTATTCAAATTTTGTCCTTTTTTCTTTTCTTACTTTTTATATTTTTTGTTGTATTTTTGTTTTTTTTTCTTTTTTTGTGCTTTATTTATCTTTTTTCTGTTGCTTTCATTTTTTTATTTTCTTTCTTTGTTTATAATTTCATAAATTTTTATAAAGTTTTGGAATTTTTTATTTTTCTATCTTGTTTACTTTTATCATTCTCGGTTATTTTCTATTGCATTTTTATAATTTTTCATTAACTTTTTCTCCTTTCAAATTTTTCATCTTTTTTTTATGTGCTTTCATTTTTTTTTGTTCACTTTTTCCTTTGTTTTGAAATTTTCTACAAATTTTTTTCTTTTTCTTTTCTTTCATATTTTTGCCTCTTCATTTTTTATTTTTTTCTTCTTTTTCTCATTTTTTTCTCAAATTTTATTTTATGTATTTTGTATTTTGTATTTTCATTTTTTATTTTTTTTTGCTTTTTCTTAAATCTTTTTGTTCACACTTTTTTTTATTTCTTCTTTATAATTTTAAAACCTCAAACTTCTTTTTTTGTGCACTTTCTTTTATTTTTATTTATATTTTTTATTAACTTTAATTTTATTTTTCATTTTTCATATTTTATATCTTCGTCCTCTATTTGTTATATTTTTTCGTTTTTCTTTGTACATTCTAAACTAAAAGTTTTTTCCATTTTATATTTGAAATTTTTATTCATTTTGTCTTTTTGTATTTTTTTGATTCGCTAATTTTTTATTTTCTTACTTTCTTACTTTTTTCTTTTTGTTTATTTTTATATTTACCTTTTTTTGTATTTTATTTATTTTTTCATTTATTTTTCATTTATATTATAAAAAATTTTTATAAAGTTCAAAATTTTTTTTTCTTTTTTTATTTTCTTTCTACTTTGTATTTTTTTAATAACTTTTTCCCTTCACAATTTTCCTTCTTTTTGCTTTTTTTTCATATGCTTTCCTTTTTACTTGTTTTAAAATTTTTTATTTTTCTCTTTTTTATTCCAATTCTTTTGCCTTTTCTTTTTTTTTTTTTCCCTCAAATTTCCTTTCATTTCTTATTTGCGTTTTAAAATTCTCATACTTTTTTTATTTTGCATTAACTTTTCTTTTTTTTAATTTTTTGTCTGACTTTTTATATTGTTAGGTCTTCTATGTTTTTCAATTTTTTGTATTTTTTAAACAATTTTTTTTCATTTTGTCATTCCATTTCATTTTTGAAAATTTTATTCGATTTTTGTCCTTTTTATATTTTTTGTTGTATTTTTTTTCTTTTTTTGTGCTTTATTTATCTTTCTTCTTTTTCTATATTTATTTTTTATTTTCTTTCTTTGTTTATAGTTTTATAAATTTTTATAAAGTTTTGGGAATTTTTTATTTTTCTATCTTTTTTCTTTTATCATTCTTGGTTATTTTCTTTTGCATTTTTATATTTTTTCATTAACTTTTTCTCCTTTCGAATTTTTCTTCTTTTTTTTATGTGCTTTTATTTTTTTTTTTTCACTTTTTCCTTTGTTTTGAAATTTTCTATAAATTTTTTTCTTTTTCTTTTCTTTCATATTTTTGCCTCTTCATTTTTTTTCTCAAAATTTATTTTATGTATTTTGTATTTTCCTTTTTTATTTTTTTCTTGCTTTTTCTTAAATCTTTTTGTTCACACTTTTTTTTTATTTCTTCTTTATAATTTTAAAACCTCAAACTTCTTTTTTTGTCACTTTCTTTTATTTTTTTTCATATTTTTTATTAACTTTTATTTTATTTTTCATCTTTCATATTTTATATCTTTGTCCTCTATTTGTTATATTTTTTTTTTTTGTTTTTCTTTGTACATTCGAAACTAAAAGTTTTTTCCATTTTATATTTGAAATTTTTATTCATTTTGTCTTATTATATTTTTTTGATTCGCTAATTTTTTATTTTCTTACTTTGTTACTTTTTCCTTTTTGTTCATTTTTATTTTTTCCTTTTTTCATATTTTATTTAATTTTTTCCCTTAATTTATTTTTTCATTTATTTTTTTTATTTTTTTATTTTCTTTTTTTTTCTACTTTGTAATTTTTTAAAAACTTTTTCCCTTCACAATTTTCCTTCTTTTTGCTTTTTTTTTTTTTTTTTAGTATGCTTTCATTTTTACTTGTTTTAAGTTTTCTGTTGTTTTAAAATTTTTTATTTTTCTGTTTTTTATTCCAATTCTTTTGTCCTTTCATTTTTAATCTTTTGTTGCTTTCCTTTTTTTTTTCCCACAAATTTCCTTTCATTTCTTATTTGCGTTTTAAATACTCATACTTTTTTTTATTTTGCATTAACTTTTCTCTTTTTTAATTTTTTATCTGACTTTTTATATTGTTAGGTCTTATATGTCTTTCAATTTTTTGTATTTTTTAAACTATTTTTTTTCATTTTGTCATTCCATTTCAGTTTTGAAATTTTTATTCAATTTTTGCCCTTTTTATATTTTTATTTTTCTATCTTTTTTTCTTTTATCATTCTTGGTTATTTTCTATTGCATTTTTATAATTTTTCATTAACTTTTTCTCCTTTCAAATTTTTCTTCTTTTTTCTATGTGCTTTCGTTTTGTCTTTTTATTTTTTTTTATTCGCTAATTTTTTATTTTCTTACTTTGTTGCTTTTTTATTTTTTCCTTTTTTCGTATTTTATTTAATTTTTTCCCTTGATTTCTTTTTTATTTATATTTTAGAAAATTTTTATAAAGTTCAATTTTTTTCTTATTTTTTGAATCTTTTTTATTTTTTTTCTACTTTGTAATTTTTTAATAACTTTTTCCCTTCACAATTTTCCTTCTTCTTGTTTTTTTTTTTCATGTACTTTCATTTTTTCGTTCTTTTAAAATTTTTTATTTTTCTGTTTTTTATTCCAAAGCTTTTGTCTTTTCTTGCTATTCTTTTTTTTTTCCCACAAATTTCCTTTCATTTCTTATTTCTGTTTTTAAATTCTCATAATTTTTTTATTTTGCATTAACTTTTCTCTTTTTTAATTTTTTGTCTGACTTTTTATATTGTTAGGTCTTATATGTTTTTCAATTTTCTGTATTTTTTAAACTATTTTTTTCCTTTTTGTCATTCCATTTCATTTTTGAAATTTTTATTCAAATTTTGTCCTTTTTTCTTTTCTTACTTTTTATATTTTTTGTTGTATTTTTGTTTTTTTTTCTTTTTTTGTGCTTTATTTATCTTTTTTCTGTTGCTTTCATTTTTTTATTTTCTTTCTTTGTTTATAATTTCATAAATTTTTATAAAGTTTTGGAATTTTTTATTTTTCTATCTTGTTTACTTTTATCATTCTCGGTTATTTTCTATTGCATTTTTATAATTTTTCATTAACTTTTTCTCCTTTCAAATTTTTCATCTTTTTTTTATGTGCTTTCATTTTTTTTTGTTCACTTTTTCCTTTGTTTTGAAATTTTCTACAAATTTTTTTCTTTTTCTTTTCTTTCATATTTTTGCCTCTTCATTTTTTATTTTTTTCTTCTTTTTCTCATTTTTTTCTCAAATTTTATTTTATGTATTTTGTATTTTGTATTTTCATTTTTTATTTTTTTTTGCTTTTTCTTAAATCTTTTTGTTCACACTTTTTTTTATTTCTTCTTTATAATTTTAAAACCTCAAACTTCTTTTTTTGTGCACTTTCTTTTATTTTTATTTATATTTTTTATTAACTTTAATTTTATTTTTCATTTTTCATATTTTATATCTTCGTCCTCTATTTGTTATATTTTTTCGTTTTTCTTTGTACATTCTAAACTAAAAGTTTTTTCCATTTTATATTTGAAATTTTTATTCATTTTGTCTTTTTGTATTTTTTTGATTCGCTAATTTTTTATTTTCTTACTTTCTTACTTTTTTCTTTTTGTTTATTTTTATATTTACCTTTTTTTGTATTTTATTTATTTTTTCATTTATTTTTCATTTATATTATAAAAAATTTTTATAAAGTTCAAAATTTTTTTTTTCTTTTTTTATTTTCTTTCTACTTTGTATTTTTTTAATAACTTTTTCCCTTCACAATTTTCCTTCTTTTTGCTTTTTTTTCATATGCTTTCCTTTTTACTTGTTTTAAAATTTTTTATTTTTCTCTTTTTTATTCCAATTCTTTTGCCTTTTCTTTTTTTTTTTTTCCCTCAAATTTCCTTTCATTTCTTATTTGCGTTTTAAAATTCTCATACTTTTTTTATTTTGCATTAACTTTTCTTTTTTTTAATTTTTTGTCTGACTTTTTATATTGTTAGGTCTTCTATGTTTTTCAATTTTTTGTATTTTTTAAACAATTTTTTTTCATTTTGTCATTCCATTTCATTTTTGAAAATTTTATTCGATTTTTGTCCTTTTTATATTTTTTGTTGTATTTTTTTTCTTTTTTTGTGCTTTATTTATCTTTTTTCTTTTTCTATATTTATTTTTTATTTTCTTTCTTTGTTTATAGTTTTATAAATTTTTATAAAGTTTTGGGAATTTTTTATTTTTCTATCTTTTTTCTTTTATCATTCTTGGTTATTTTCTTTTGCATTTTTATATTTTTTCATTAACTTTTTCTCCTTTCGAATTTTTCTTCTTTTTTTTATGTGCTTTTATTTTTTTTTTTTCACTTTTTCCTTTGTTTTGAAATTTTCTATAAATTTTTTTCTTTTTCTTTTCTTTCATATTTTTGCCTCTTCATTTTTTTTCTCAAAATTTATTTTATGTATTTTGTATTTTCCTTTTTTATTTTTTTCTTGCTTTTTCTTAAATCTTTTTGTTCACACTTTTTTTTTATTTCTTCTTTATAATTTTAAAACCTCAAACTTCTTTTTTTGTCACTTTCTTTTATTTTTTTTCATATTTTTTATTAACTTTTATTTTATTTTTCATCTTTCATATTTTATATCTTTGTCCTCTATTTGTTATATTTTTTTTTTTGTTTTTCTTTGTACATTCGAAACTAAAAGTTTTTTCCATTTTATATTTGAAATTTTTATTCATTTTGTCTTATTATATTTTTTTGATTCGCTAATTTTTTATTTTCTTACTTTGTTACTTTTTCCTTTTTGTTCATTTTTATTTTTTCCTTTTTTCATATTTTATTTAATTTTTTCCCTTAATTTATTTTTTCATTTATTTTTTTTATTTTTTTATTTTCTTTTTTTTTCTACTTTGTAATTTTTTAAAAACTTTTTCCCTTCACAATTTTCCTTCTTTTTGCTTTTTTTTTTTTTTTTTTAGTATGCTTTCATTTTTACTTGTTTTAAGTTTTCTGTTGTTTTAAAATTTTTTATTTTTCTGTTTTTTATTCCAATTCTTTTGTCCTTTCATTTTTAATCTTTTGTTGCTTTCCTTTTTTTTTTCCCACAAATTTCCTTTCATTTCTTATTTGCGTTTTAAATACTCATACTTTTTTTTATTTTGCATTAACTTTTCTCTTTTTTAATTTTTTATCTGACTTTTTATATTGTTAGGTCTTATATGTCTTTCAATTTTTTGTATTTTTTAAACTATTTTTTTTCATTTTGTCATTCCATTTCAGTTTTGAAATTTTTATTCAATTTTTGCCCTTTTTATATTTTTATTTTTCTATCTTTTTTTCTTTTATCATTCTTGGTTATTTTCTATTGCATTTTTATAATTTTTCATTAACTTTTTCTCCTTTCAAATTTTTCTTCTTTTTTCTATGTGCTTTCGTTTTGTCTTTTTATTTTTTTTTATTCGCTAATTTTTTATTTTCTTACTTTGTTGCTTTTTTATTTTTTCCTTTTTTCGTATTTTATTTAATTTTTTCCCTTGATTTCTTTTTTATTTATATTTTAGAAAATTTTTATAAAGTTCAATTTTTTTCTTATTTTTTGAATCTTTTTTATTTTTTTTCTACTTTGTAATTTTTTAATAACTTTTTCCCTTCACAATTTTCCTTCTTCTTGTTTTTTTTTTTCATGTACTTTCATTTTTTCGTTCTTTTAAAATTTTTTATTTTTCTGTTTTTTATTCCAAAGCTTTTGTCTTTTCTTGCTATTCTTTTTTTTTTCCCACAAATTTCCTTTCATTTCTTATTTCTGTTTTTAAATTCTCATAATTTTTTTATTTTGCATTAACTTTTCTCTTTTTTAATTTTTTGTCTGACTTTTTATATTGTTAGGTCTTATATGTTTTTCAATTTTCTGTATTTTTTAAACTATTTTTTTTCTTTTTGTCATTCCATTTCATTTTTGAAATTTTTATTCAAATTTTGTCCTTTTTTCTTTTCTTACTTTTTATATTTTTTGTTGTATTTTTGTTTTTTTTTTCTTTTTTTGTGCTTTATTTATCTTTTTTCTGTTGCTTTCATTTTTTTATTTTCTTTCTTTGTTTATAATTTCATAAATTTTTATAAAGTTTTGGAATTTTTTATTTTTCTATCTTGTTTACTTTTATCATTCTCGGTTATTTTCTATTGCATTTTTATAATTTTTCATTAACTTTTTCTCCTTTCAAATTTTTCATCTTTTTTTTATGTGCTTTCATTTTTTTTTGTTCACTTTTTCCTTTGTTTTGAAATTTTCTACAAATTTTTTTCTTTTTCTTTTCTTTCATATCTTTGCCTCTTCATTTTTTATTTTTTTCTTCTTTTTCTCATTTTTTTCTCAAATTTTATTTTATGTATTTTGTATTTTGTATTTTCATTTTTTATTTTTTTTTGCTTTTTCTTAAATCTTTTTGTTCACACTTTTTTTTATTTCTTCTTTATAATTTTAAAACCTCAAACTTCTTTTTTTGTGCACTTTCTTTTATTTTTATTTATATTTTTTATTAACTTTAATTTTATTTTTCATTTTTCATATTTTATATCTTCGTCCTCTATTTGTTATATTTTTTCGTTTTTCTTTGTACATTCTAAACTAAAAGTTTTTTCCATTTTATATTTGAAATTTTTATTCATTTTGTCTTTTTGTATTTTTTTGATTCGCTAATTTTTGATTTTCTTACTTTCTTACTTTTTTCTTTTTGTTTATTTTTATTTTTACCTTTTTTTGTATTTTATTTATTTTTTCATTTATTTTTCATTTATATTATAAAAAATTTTTATAAAGTTCAAAATTTTTTTTTCTTTTTTTATTTTCTTTCTACTTTGTATTTTTTTAATAACTTTTTCCCTTCACAATTTTCCTTCTTTTTGCTTTTTTTTCATATGCTTTCCTTTTTACTTGTTTTAAAATTTTTTATTTTTCTCTTTTTTATTCCAATTCTTTTGCCTTTTCTTTTTTTTTTTTCCCTCAAATTTCCTTTCATTTCTTATTTGCGTTTTAAAATTCTCATACTTTTTTTATTTTGCATTAACTTTTCTTTTTTTTAATTTTTTGTCTGACTTTTTATATTGTTAGGTCTTCTATGTTTTTCAATTTTTTGTATTTTTTAAACAATTTTTTTTCATTTTGTCATTCCATTTCATTTTTGAAAATTTTATTCGATTTTTGTCCTTTTTATATTTTTTGTTGTATTTTTTTTTCTTTTTTTGTGCTTTATTTATCTTTTTTCTTTTTCTATATTTATTTTTTATTTTCTTTCTTTGTTTATAGTTTTATAAATTTTTATAAAGTTTTGGGAATTTTTTATTTTTCTATCTTTTTTCTTTTATCATTCTTGGTTATTTTCTTTTGCATTTTTATATTTTTTCATTAACTTTTTCTCCTTTCGAATTTTTCTTCTTTTTTTTATGTGCTTTTATTTTTTTTTTTTCACTTTTTCCTTTGTTTTGAAATTTTCTATAAATTTTTTTCTTTTTCTTTTCTTTCATATTTTTGCCTCTTCATTTTTTTTCTCAAAATTTATTTTATGTATTTTGTATTTTCCTTTTTTATTTTTTTCTTGCTTTTTCTTAAATCTTTTTGTTCACACTTTTTTTTTATTTCTTCTTTATAATTTTAAAACCTCAAACTTCTTTTTTTGTCACTTTCTTTTATTTTTTTTCATATTTTTTATTAACTTTTATTTTATTTTTCATCTTTCATATTTTATATCTTTGTCCTCTATTTGTTATATTTTTTTTTTTTGTTTTTCTTTGTACATTCGAAACTAAAAGTTTTTTCCATTTTATATTTGAAATTTTTATTCATTTTGTCTTATTATATTTTTTTGATTCGCTAATTTTTTATTTTCTTACTTTGTTACTTTTTCCTTTTTGTTCATTTTTATTTTTTCCTTTTTTCATATTTTATTTAATTTTTTCCCTTAATTTATTTTTTCATTTATTTTTTTTATTTTTTTATTTTCTTTTTTTTTCTACTTTGTAATTTTTTAAAAACTTTTTCCCTTCACAATTTTCCTTCTTTTTGCTTTTTTTTTTTTTTTTTAGTATGCTTTCATTTTTACTTGTTTTAAGTTTTCTGTTGTTTTAAAATTTTTTATTTTTCTGTTTTTTATTCCAATTCTTTTGTCCTTTCATTTTTAATCTTTTGTTGCTTTCCTTTTTTTTTTCCCACAAATTTCCTTTCATTTCTTATTTGCGTTTTAAATACTCATACTTTTTTTTATTTTGCATTAACTTTTCTCTTTTTTAATTTTTTATCTGACTTTTTATATTGTTAGGTCTTATATGTCTTTCAATTTTTTGTATTTTTTAAACTATTTTTTTTCATTTTGTCATTCCATTTCAGTTTTGAAATTTTTATTCAATTTTTGCCCTTTTTATATTTTTATTTTTCTATCTTTTTTTCTTTTATCATTCTTGGTTATTTTCTATTGCATTTTTATAATTTTTCATTAACTTTTTCTCCTTTCAAATTTTTCTTCTTTTTTCTATGTGCTTTCGTTTTGTCTTTTTATTTTTTTTTATTCGCTAATTTTTTATTTTCTTACTTTGTTGCTTTTTTATTTTTTCCTTTTTTCGTATTTTATTTAATTTTTTCCCTTGATTTCTTTTTTATTTATATTTTAGAAAATTTTTATAAAGTTCAATTTTTTTCTTATTTTTTGAATCTTTTTTATTTTTTTTCTACTTTGTAATTTTTTAATAACTTTTTCCCTTCACAATTTTCCTTCTTCTTGTTTTTTTTTTTCATGTACTTTCATTTTTTCGTTCTTTTAAAATTTTTTATTTTTCTGTTTTTTATTCCAAAGCTTTTGTCTTTTCTTGCTATTCTTTTTTTTTTCCCACAAATTTCCTTTCATTTCTTATTTCTGTTTTTAAATTCTCATAATTTTTTTATTTTGCATTAACTTTTCTCTTTTTTAATTTTTTGTCTGACTTTTTATATTGTTAGGTCTTATATGTTTTTCAATTTTCTGTATTTTTTAAACTATTTTTTTTCTTTTTGTCATTCCATTTCATTTTTGAAATTTTTATTCAAATTTTGTCCTTTTTTCTTTTCTTACTTTTTATATTTTTTGTTGTATTTTTGTTTTTTTTTTCTTTTTTTGTGCTTTATTTATCTTTTTTCTGTTGCTTTCATTTTTTTATTTTCTTTCTTTGTTTATAATTTCATAAATTTTTATAAAGTTTTGGAATTTTTTATTTTTCTATCTCGGTTATTTTCTATTGCATTTTTATAATTTTTCATTAACTTTTTCTCCTTTCAAATTTTTCATCTTTTTTTTATGTGCTTTCATTTTTTTTTGTTCACTTTTTCCTTTGTTTTAAAATTTTCTACAAATTTTTTTCTTTTTCTTTTCTTTCATATTTTTGCCTCTTCATTTTTTATTTTTTTCTTCTTTTTCTCATTTTTTCTCAAATTTTATTTTATGTATTTTGTATTTTGTATTTTCATTTTTTATTTTTTTTCGCTTTTTCTTAAATCTTTTTGTTCACACTTTTTTTTATTTCTTCTTTATAATTTTAAAACCTCAAACTTCTTTTTTTGTGCACTTTCTTTTATTTTTATTTATATTTTTTATTAACTTTAATTTTATTTTTCATTTTTCATATTTTATATCTTCGTCCTCTATTTGTTATATTTTTTCGTTTTTCTTTGTACATTCTAAACTAAAAGTTTTTTCCATTTTATATTTGAAATTTTTATTCATTTTGTCTTTTTGTATTTTTTTGATTCGCTAATTTTTTATTTTCTTACTTTCTTACTTTTTTCTTTTTGTTTATTTTTATTTTTACCTTTTTTTGTATTTTATTTATTTTTTCATTTATTTTTCATTTATATTATAAAAAATTTTTATAAAGTTCAAAATTTTTTTTTCTTTTTTTATTTTCTTTCTACTTTGTATTTTTTTAATAACTTTTTCCCTTCACAATTTTCCTTCTTTTTGCTTTTTTTTCATATGCTTTCCTTTTTACTTGTTTTAAAATTTTTTATTTTTCTCTTTTTTATTCCAATTCTTTTGCCTTTTCTTTTTTTTTTTTCCCTCAAATTTCCTTTCATTTCTTATTTGCGTTTTAAAATTCTCATACTTTTTTTATTTTGCATTAACTTTTCTTTTTTTTAATTTTTTGTCTGACTTTTTATATTGTTAGGTCTTCTATGTTTTTCAATTTTTTGTATTTTTTAAACAATTTTTTTTCATTTTGTCATTCCATTTCATTTTTGAAAATTTTATTCGATTTTTGTCCTTTTTATATTTTTTGTTGTATTTTTTTTTCTTTTTTTGTGCTTTATTTATCTTTTTTCTTTTTCTATATTTATTTTTTATTTTCTTTCTTTGTTTATAGTTTTATAAATTTTTATAAAGTTTTGGGAATTTTTTATTTTTCTATCTTTTTTCTTTTATCATTCTTGGTTATTTTCTTTTGCATTTTTATATTTTTTCATTAACTTTTTCTCCTTTCGAATTTTTCTTCTTTTTTTTATGTGCTTTTATTTTTTTTTTTTCACTTTTTCCTTTGTTTTGAAATTTTCTATAAATTTTTTTCTTTTTCTTTTCTTTCATATTTTTGCCTCTTCATTTTTTTTCTCAAAATTTATTTTATGTATTTTGTATTTTCCTTTTTTATTTTTTTCTTGCTTTTTCTTAAATCTTTTTGTTCACACTTTTTTTTTATTTCTTCTTTATAATTTTAAAACCTCAAACTTCTTTTTTTGTCACTTTCTTTTATTTTTTTTCATATTTTTTATTAACTTTTATTTTATTTTTCATCTTTCATATTTTATATCTTTGTCCTCTATTTGTTATATTTTTTTTTTTTGTTTTTCTTTGTACATTCGAAACTAAAAGTTTTTTCCATTTTATATTTGAAATTTTTATTCATTTTGTCTTATTATATTTTTTTGATTCGCTAATTTTTTATTTTCTTACTTTGTTACTTTTTCCTTTTTGTTCATTTTTATTTTTTCCTTTTTTCATATTTTATTTAATTTTTTCCCTTAATTTATTTTTTCATTTATTTTTTTTATTTTTTTATTTTCTTTTTTTTTCTACTTTGTAATTTTTTAAAAACTTTTTCCCTTCACAATTTTCCTTCTTTTTGCTTTTTTTTTTTTTTTTTAGTATGCTTTCATTTTTACTTGTTTTAAGTTTTCTGTTGTTTTAAAATTTTTTATTTTTCTGTTTTTTATTCCAATTCTTTTGTCCTTTCATTTTTAATCTTTTGTTGCTTTCCTTTTTTTTTTCCCACAAATTTCCTTTCATTTCTTATTTGCGTTTTAAATACTCATACTTTTTTTTATTTTGCATTAACTTTTCTCTTTTTTAATTTTTTATCTGACTTTTTATATTGTTAGGTCTTATATGTCTTTCAATTTTTTGTATTTTTTAAACTATTTTTTTTCATTTTGTCATTCCATTTCAGTTTTGAAATTTTTATTCAATTTTTGCCCTTTTTATATTTTTATTTTTCTATCTTTTTTTCTTTTATCATTCTTGGTTATTTTCTATTGCATTTTTATAATTTTTCATTAACTTTTTCTCCTTTCAAATTTTTCTTCTTTTTTCTATGTGCTTTCGTTTTGTCTTTTTATTTTTTTTTATTCGCTAATTTTTTATTTTCTTACTTTGTTGCTTTTTTATTTTTTCCTTTTTTCGTATTTTATTTAATTTTTTCCCTTGATTTCTTTTTTATTTATATTTTAGAAAATTTTTATAAAGTTCAATTTTTTTCTTATTTTTTGAATCTTTTTTATTTTTTTTCTACTTTGTAATTTTTTAATAACTTTTTCCCTTCACAATTTTCCTTCTTCTTGTTTTTTTTTTTCATGTACTTTCATTTTTTCGTTCTTTTAAAATTTTTTATTTTTCTGTTTTTTATTCCAAAGCTTTTGTCTTTTCTTGCTATTCTTTTTTTTTTCCCACAAATTTCCTTTCATTTCTTATTTCTGTTTTTAAATTCTCATAATTTTTTTATTTTGCATTAACTTTTCTCTTTTTTAATTTTTTGTCTGACTTTTTATATTGTTAGGTCTTATATGTTTTTCAATTTTCTGTATTTTTTAAACTATTTTTTTTCTTTTTGTCATTCCATTTCATTTTTGAAATTTTTATTCAAATTTTGTCCTTTTTTCTTTTCTTACTTTTTATATTTTTTGTTGTATTTTTGTTTTTTTTTTCTTTTTTTGTGCTTTATTTATCTTTTTTCTGTTGCTTTCATTTTTTTATTTTCTTTCTTTGTTTATAATTTCATAAATTTTTATAAAGTTTTGGAATTTTTTATTTTTCTATCTCGGTTATTTTCTATTGCATTTTTATAATTTTTCATTAACTTTTTCTCCTTTCAAATTTTTCATCTTTTTTTTATGTGCTTTCATTTTTTTTTGTTCACTTTTTCCTTTGTTTTAAAATTTTCTACAAATTTTTTTCTTTTTCTTTTCTTTCATATTTTTGCCTCTTCATTTTTTATTTTTTTCTTCTTTTTCTCATTTTTTCTCAAATTTTATTTTATGTATTTTGTATTTTGTATTTTCATTTTTTATTTTTTTTCGCTTTTTCTTAAATCTTTTTGTTCACACTTTTTTTTATTTCTTCTTTATAATTTTAAAACCTCAAACTTCTTTTTTTGTGCACTTTCTTTTATTTTTATTTATATTTTTTATTAACTTTAATTTTATTTTTCATTTTTCATATTTTATATCTTCGTCCTCTATTTGTTATATTTTTTCGTTTTTCTTTGTACATTCTAAACTAAAAGTTTTTTCCATTTTATATTTGAAATTTTTATTCATTTTGTCTTTTTGTATTTTTTTGATTCGCTAATTTTTTATTTTCTTACTTTCTTACTTTTTTCTTTTTGTTTATTTTTATTTTTACCTTTTTTTGTATTTTATTTATTTTTTCATTTATTTTTCATTTATATTTTAAAAAATTTTTATAAAGTTCAAAATTTTTTTTTTATTTTTTTATTTTCTTTCTACTTTGTATTTTTTTAATAACTTTTTCCCTTCACAATTTTCCTTCTTTTTGCTTTTTTTTCATATGCTTTCCTTTTTACTTGTTTTAAAATTTTTTATTTTTCTCTTTTTTATTCCAATTCTTTTGCCTTTTCTTTTTTTTTTTTCCCTCAAATTTCCTTTCATTTCTTATTTGCGTTTTAAAATTCTCATACTTTTTTTATTTTGCATTAACTTTTCTTTTTTTTAATTTTTTGTCTGACTTTTTATATTGTTAGGTCTTCTATGTTTTTCAATTTTTTGTATTTTTTAAACTGTTTTTTTTCATTTTGTCATTCCATTTCATTTTTGAAAATTTTATTCGATTTTTGTCCTTTTTATATTTTTTGTTGTATTTTTTTTTCTTTTTTTGTGCTTTATTTATCTTTTTTCTTTTTCTATATTTATTTTTTATTTTCTTTCTTTGTTTATAGTTTTATAAATTTTTATAAAGTTTTGGGAATTTTTTATTTTTCTATCTTTTTTCTTTTATCATTCTTGGTTATTTTCTTTTGCATTTTTATATTTTTTCATTAACTTTTTCTCCTTTCAAATTTTTCTTCTTTTTTTTATGTGCTTTTATTTTATTTTTTTTTCACTTTTTCCTTTGTTTTGAAATTTTCTATAAATTTTTTTCTTTTTCTTTTCTTTCATATTTTTGCCTCTTCATTTTTTTTCTCAAAATTTATTTTATGTATTTTGTATTTTCCTTTTTTATTTTTTTCTTGCTTTTTCTTAAATCTTTTTGTTCACACTTTTTTTTTTATTTCTTCTTTATAATTTTAAAACCTCAAACTTCTTTTTTTGTCACTTTCTTTTATTTTTTTTCATATTTTTTATTAACTTTTATTTTATTTTTCATCTTTCATATTTTATATCTTTGTCCTCTATTTGTTATATTTTTTTTTTGTTTTTCTTTGTACATTCGAAACTAAAAGTTTTTTCCATTTTATATTTGAAATTTTTATTCATTTTGTCTTATTATATTTTTTTGATTCGCTAATTTTTTATTTTCTTACTTTGTTACTTTTTCCTTTTTGTTCATTTTTATTTTTTCCTTTTTTCATATTTTATTTAATTTTTTCCCTTAATTTATTTTTTCATTTATTTTTTTTATTTTTTTATTTTCTTTTTTTTTTCTACTTTGTAATTTTTTAAAAACTTTTTCCCTTCACAATTTTCCTTCTTTTTGCTTTTTTTTTTTTTTTTTTAGTATGCTTTCATTTTTACTTGTTTTAAGTTTTTTGTTGTTTTAAAATTTTTTATTTTTCTGTTTTTTATTCCAATTCTTTTGTCCTTTCATTTTTAATCTTTTGTTGCTTTCCTTTTTTTTTTTCCCACAAATTTCCTTTCATTTCTTGTTTGCGTTTTAAATACTCATACTTTTTTTTTATTTTGCATTAACTTTTCTCTTTTTTAATTTTTTATCTGACTTTTTATATTGTTAGGTCTTATATGTCTTTCAATTTTTTGTATTTTTTAAACTATTTTTTTTCATTTTGTCATTCCATTTCAGTTTTGAAATTTTTATTCAATTTTTGCCCTTTTTATATTTTTATTTTTCTATCTTTTTTTCTTTTATCATTCTTGGTTATTTTCTATTGCATTTTTATAATTTTTCATTAACTTTTTCTCCTTTCAAATTTTTCTTCTTTTTTCTATGTGCTTTCATTTTGTCTTTTTATTTTTTTTTATTCGCTAATTTTTTATTTTCTTACTTTGTTGCTTTTTTATTTTTTCCTTTTTTCGTATTTTATTTAATTTTTTCCCTTGATTTCTTTTTTATTTATATTTTAGAAAATTTTTATAAAGTTCAATTTTTTTCTTATTTTTTGAATCTTTTTTATTTTTTTTCTACTTTGTAATTTTTTAATAACTTTTTCCCTTCACAATTTTCCTTCTTCTTGTTTTTTTTTTTCATGTACTTTCATTTTTTCGTTCTTTTAAAATTTTTTATTTTTTTGTTTTTTATTCCAAAGCTTTTGTCTTTTCTTGCTATTCTTTTTTTTTTCCCACAAATTTCCTTTCATTTCTTATTTCTGTTTTTAAATTCTCATAATTTTTTTATTTTGCATTAACTTTTCTCTTTTTTAATTTTTTGTCTGACTTTTTATATTGTTAGGTCTTATATGTTTTTCAATTTTCTGTATTTTTTAAACTATTTTTTTTCTTTTTGTCATTCCATTTCATTTTTGAAATTTTTATTCAAATTTTGTCCTTTTTTCTTTTCTTACTTTTTATATTTTTTGTTGTATTTTTGTTTTTTTTTTCTTTTTTTGTGCTTTATTTATCTTTTTTCTGTTGCTTTCATTTTTTTATTTTCTTTCTTTGTTTATAATTTCATAAATTTTTATAAAGTTTTGGAATTTTTTATTTTTCTATCTCGGTTATTTTCTATTGCATTTTTATAATTTTTCATTAACTTTTTCTCCTTTCAAATTTTTCATCTTTTTTTTATGTGCTTTCATTTTTTTTTGTTCACTTTTTCCTTTGTTTTAAAATTTTCTACAAATTTTTTTCTTTTTCTTTTCTTTCATATTTTTGCCTCTTCATTTTTTATTTTTTTCTTCTTTTTCTCATTTTTTCTCAAATTTTATTTTATGTATTTTGTATTTTGTATTTTCATTTTTTATTTTTTTTCGCTTTTTCTTAAATCTTTTTGTTCACACTTTTTTTTATTTCTTCTTTATAATTTTAAAACCTCAAACTTCTTTTTTTGTGCACTTTCTTTTATTTTTATTTATATTTTTTATTAACTTTAATTTTATTTTTCATTTTTCATATTTTATATCTTCGTCCTCTATTTGTTATATTTTTTCGTTTTTCTTTGTACATTCTAAACTAAAAGTTTTTTCCATGTTATATTTGAAATTTTTATTCATTTTGTCTTTTTATATTTTTTTGATTCGCTAATTTTTTATTTTCTTACTTTCTTACTTTTTTCTTTTTGTTTATTTTTATTTTTACCTTTTTTTGTATTTTATTTATTTTTTCATTTATTTTTCATTTATATTTTAAAAAATTTTTATAAAGTTCAAAATTTTTTTTTTATTTTTTTATTTTCTTTCTACTTTGTATTTTTTTAATAACTTTTTCCCTTCACAATTTTCCTTCTTTTTGCTTTTTTTTCATATGCTTTCCTTTTTACTTGTTTTAAAATTTTTTATTTTTCTCTTTTTTATTCCAATTCTTTTGCCTTTTCTTTTTTTTTTTTCCCTCAAATTTCCTTTCATTTCTTATTTGCGTTTTAAAATTCTCATACTTTTTTTATTTTGCATTAACTTTTCTTTTTTTTAATTTTTTGTCTGACTTTTTATATTGTTAGGTCTTCTATGTTTTTCAATTTTTTGTATTTTTTAAACTGTTTTTTTTCATTTTGTCATTCCATTTCATTTTTGAAAATTTTATTCGATTTTTGTCCTTTTTATATTTTTTGTTGTATTTTTTTTTCTTTTTTTGTGCTTTATTTATCTTTTTTCTTTTTCTATATTTATTTTTTATTTTCTTTCTTTGTTTATAGTTTTATAAATTTTTATAAAGTTTTGGGAATTTTTTATTTTTCTATCTTTTTTCTTTTATCATTCTTGGTTATTTTCTTTTGCATTTTTATATTTTTTCATTAACTTTTTCTCCTTTCAAATTTTTCTTCTTTTTTTTATGTGCTTTTATTTTTATTTTTTTTTCACTTTTTCCTTTGTTTTGAAATTTTCTATAAATTTTTTTCTTTTTCTTTTCTTTCATATTTTTGCCTCTTCATTTTTTTTCTCAAAATTTATTTTATGTATTTTGTATTTTCCTTTTTTATTTTTTTCTTGCTTTTTCTTAAATCTTTTTGTTCACACTTTTTTTTTATTTCTTCTTTATAATTTTAAAACCTCAAACTTCTTTTTTTGTCACTTTCTTTTATTTTTTTTCATATTTTTTATTAACTTTTATTTTATTTTTCATCTTTCATATTTTATATCTTTGTCCTCTATTTGTTATATTTTTTTTTTGTTTTTCTTTGTACATTCGAAACTAAAAGTTTTTTCCATTTTATATTTGAAATTTTTATTCATTTTGTCTTATTATATTTTTTTGATTCGCTAATTTTTTATTTTCTTACTTTGTTACTTTTTCCTTTTTGTTCATTTTTATTTTTTCCTTTTTTCATATTTTATTTAATTTTTTCCCTTAATTTATTTTTTCATTTATTTTTTTTATTTTTTTATTTTCTTTTTTTTTTCTACTTTGTAATTTTTTAAAAACTTTTTCCCTTCACAATTTTCCTTCTTTTTGCTTTTTTTTTTTTTTTTTAGTATGCTTTCATTTTTACTTGTTTTAAGTTTTTTGTTGTTTTAAAATTTTTTATTTTTCTGTTTTTTATTCCAATTCTTTTGTCCTTTCATTTTTAATCTTTTGTTGCTTTCCTTTTTTTTTTTCCCACAAATTTCCTTTCATTTCTTATTTGCGTTTTAAATACTCATACTTTTTTTTATTTTGCATTAACTTTTCTCTTTTTTAATTTTTTATCTGACTTTTTATATTGTTAGGTCTTATATGTCTTTCAATTTTTTGTATTTTTTAAACTATTTTTTTTCATTTTGTCATTCCATTTCAGTTTTGAAATTTTTATTCAATTTTTGCCCTTTTTATATTTTTATTTTTCTATCTTTTTTTCTTTTATCATTCTTGGTTATTTTCTATTGCATTTTTATAATTTTTCATTAACTTTTTCTCCTTTCAAATTTTTCTTCTTTTTTCTATGTGCTTTCATTTTGTCTTTTTATTTTTTTTTTATTCGCTAATTTTTTATTTTCTTACTTTGTTGCTTTTTTATTTTTTCCTTTTTTCGTATTTTATTTAATTTTTTCCCTTGATTTCTTTTTTATTTATATTTTAGAAAATTTTTATAAAGTTCAATTTTTTTCTTATTTTTTGAATCTTTTTTATTTTTTTTCTACTTTGTAATTTTTTAATAACTTTTTCCCTTCACAATTTTCCTTCTTCTTGTTTTTTTTTTTCATGTACTTTCATTTTTTCGTTCTTTTAAAATTTTTTATTTTTCTATTTTTTATTCCAAAGCTTTTGTCTTTTCTTGCTATTCTTTTTTTTTTCCCACAAATTTCCTTTCATTTCTTATTTCTGTTTTTAAATTCTCATAATTTTTTTATTTTGCATTAACTTTTCTCTTTTTTAATTTTTTGTCTGACTTTTTATATTGTTAGGTCTTATATGTTTTTCAATTTTCTGTATTTTTTAAACTATTTTTTTTCTTTTTGTCATTCCATTTCATTTTTGAAATTTTTATTCAAATTTTATCCTTTTTTCTTTTCTTACTTTTTATATTTTTTGTTGTATTTTTGTTTTTTTTTTCTTTTTTTGTGCTTTATTTATCTTTTTTCTGTTGCTTCCATTTTTTTATTTTCTTTCTTTGTTTATAATTTCATAAATTTTTATAAAGTTTTGGAATTTTTTATTTTTCTATCTTGTTTACTTTTATCATTCTCGGTTATTTTCTATTGCATTTTTATAATTTTTCATTAACTTTTTCTCCTTTCAAATTTTTCATCTTTTTTTTATGTGCTTTCATTTTTTTTTGTTCACTTTTTCCTTTGTTTTAAAATTTTCTACAAATTTTTTTCTTTTTCTTTTCTTTCATATTTTTGCCTCTTCATTTTTTATTTTTTTCTTCTTTTTCTCATTTTTTCTCAAATTTTATTTTATGTATTTTGTATTTTGTATTTTCATTTTTTATTTTTTTTCGCTTTTTCTTAAATCTTTTTGTTCACACTTTTTTTTATTTCTTCTTTATAATTTTAAAACCTCAAACTTCTTTTTTTGTGCACTTTCTTTTATTTTTATTTATATTTTTTATTAACTTTAATTTTATTTTTCATTTTTCATATTTTATATCTTCGTCCTCTATTTGTTATATTTTTTCGTTTTTCTTTGTACATTCTAAACTAAAAGTTTTTTCCATGTTATATTTGAAATTTTTATTCATTTTGTCTTTTTGTATTTTTTTGATTCGCTAATTTTGTATTTTCTTACTTTCTTACTTTTTTCTTTTTGTTTATTTTTATTTTTACCTTTTTTTGTATTTTATTTATTTTTTCATTTATTTTTCATTTATATTTTAAAAATTTTTTTTATAAAGTTCAAAAATTTTTATTTTTATTTTTTTATTTTCTTATTTTCTTTCTACTTTGTATTTTTTTAATAACTTTTTCCCTTCACAATTTTCCTTCTTTTTGCTTTTTTTTCATATGCTTTCCTTTTTACTTGTTTTAAAATTTTTTATTTTTCTCTTTTTTATTCCAATTCTTTTGCCTTTTCTTTTTTTTTTCCCCTCAAATTTCCTTTCATTTCTTATTTGCATTTTTAAATTCTCATACTTTTTTTATTTTGCATTAACTTTTCTCTTTTTTAATTTTTTGTCTGACTTTTTATATTGTTAGGTCTTCTATGTTTTTCAATTTTTTGTATTTTTTAAACTATTTTTTTTTCATTTTGTCATTCCATTTCATTTTTGAAAATTTTATTCGATTTCTGTCCTTTTTATATTTTTTGTTGTATTTTTTTTCTTTTTCTGTGCTTTATTTATCTTTTTTCGTTTTCTATATTTATTTTTTATTTTCTTTCTTTGTTTATAGTTTTATAAATTTTTATAAAGTTTTGGGAATTTTTTATTTTTCTATCTTTTTTTCTTTTATCATTCTTGGTTATTTTCTTTTGCATTTTTATAATTTTTCATTAACTTTTTCTCCTTTCAAATTTTTCTTCTTTTTTTTATGTGCTTTTTTTTTTTTGTTTTTTCACTTTTTCCTTTGTTTTGAAATTTTCTATAAATTTTTTTCTTTTTCTTTTCTTTCATATTTTTGCCTCTTCATTTTTTTTCTCAAAATTTATTTTATGTATTTTGTATTTTCCTTTTTTATTTTTTTCTTGCTTTTTCTTAAATCTTTTTGTTCACACCTTTTTTTTTTATTTCTTCTTTATAATTTTAAAACCTCAAACTTCTTTTTTTGTCACTTTCTTTTATTTTTATTCATATTTTTTATTAACTTTAATTTTATTTTTCATTTTTCATATTTTATATCTTCATCCTCTATTTGTTATATTTTTTCGTTTTTCTTTGTACATTCTAAACTAAAAGTTTTTTCCATTTTATATTTGAAATTTTTATTCATTTTGTCTTTTTATATTTTTTTGATTCGCTAATTTTGTATTTTCTTACTTTCTTACTTTTTTCTTTTTGTTTATTTTTATTTTTACCTTTTTTTGTATTTTATTTATTTTTTCATTTATTTTTCATTTATATTTTAAAAAATTTTTATAAAGTTCAAAAATTTTTATTTTTATTTTTTTATTTTCTTATTTTCTTTCTACTTTGTATTTTTTTAATAACTTTTTCCCTTCACAATTTTCCTTCTTTTGCCTTTTTTGTCATATGCTTTCCTTTTTACTTGTTTTAAAATTTTTTATTTTTCTCTTCTTTATTCCAATTCTTTTGCCTTTTCTTTTTTTTTTCCCCTCAAATTTCCTTTCATTTCTTATTTGCATTTTTAAATTCTCATACTTTTTTTATTTTGCATTAACTTTTCTCTTTTTTAATTTTTTGTCTGACTTTTTATATTGTTAGGTCTTCTATGTTTTTCAATTTTTTGTATTTTTTAAACTATTTTTTTTTCATTTTGTCATTCCATTTCATTTTTGAAAATTTTATTCGATTTCTGTCCTTTTTATATTTTTTGTTGTATTTTTTTTCTTTTTCTGTGCTTTATTTATCTTTTTTCGTTTTCTATATTTATTTTTTATTTTCTTTCTTTGTTTATAGTTTTATAAATTTTTATAAAGTTTTGGGAATTTTTTATTTTTCTATCTTTTTTTCTTTTATCATTCTTGGTTATTTTCTTTTGCATTTTTATAATTTTTCATTAACTTTTTCTCCTTTCAAATTTTTCTTCCTTTTTTTATTTGCTTTTTTTTTTTTTGTTTTTTCACTTTTTCCTTTGTTTTGAAATTTTCTATAAATTTTTTTCTTTTTCTTTTCTTTCATATTTTTGCCTCTTCATTTTTTTTCTCAAAATTTATTTTATGTATTTTGTATTTTCCTTTTTTATTTTTTTCTTGCTTTTTCTTAAATCTTTTTGTTCACACCTTTTTTTTTTATTTCTTCTTTATAATTTTAAAACCTCAAACTTCTTTTTTTGTCACTTTTTTTTATTTTTATTCATATTTTTATTAACTTTAATTTTATTTTTCATTTTTCATATTTTATATCTTCGTCCTCTATTTGTTATATTTTTTCGTTTTTCTTTGTACATTCTAAACTAAAAGTTTTTTCCATTTTATATTTGAAATTTTTATTCATTTTGTCTTTTTATATTTTTTTGATTGGCTAATTTTTTATTTTCTTACTTTCTTACTTTTTTCTTTTTGTTTATTTTTATTTTTACCTTTTTTTGTATTTTATTTATTTTTTCATTTATTTTTCATTTATATTTTAAAAAATTTTTATAAAGTTCAAAATTTTTTTTTTTATTTTTTTATTTTCTTATTTTCTTTCTACTTTGTATTTTTTTAATAACTTTTTCCCTTCACAATTTTCCTTCTTTTTGCTTTTTTTTCATATGCTTTCCTTTTTACTTGTTTTAAAATTTTTTATTTTTCTCTTTTTTATTCCAATTCTTTTGCCTTTTCTTTTTTTTTTCCCCTCAAATTTCCTTTCATTTCTTATTTGCATTTTTAAATTCTCATACTTTTTTTATTTTGCATTAACTTCTCTTTTTTAATTTTTTGTCTGACTTTTTATATTGTTAGGTCTTCTATGTTTTTCAATTTTTTGTATTTTTTAAACTATTTTTTTTTCATTTTGTCATTCCATTTCATTTTTGAAAATTTTATTCGATTTCTGTCCTTTTTATATTTTTTGTAGTATTTTTTTTCTTTTTCTGTGCTTTTATTTATCTTTTTTCGTTTCCTATATTTATTTTTTATTTTCTTTCTTTGTTTATAGTTTTATAAATTTTTATAAAGTTTTGGGAATTTTTTATTTTTCTATCTTTTTTTCTTTTATCATTCTTGGTTAGTTTCTTTTGCATTTTTATAATTTTTCATTAACTTTTTCTCCTTTCAAATTTTTCTTCTTTTTTTTATGTGCTTTTTTTTTTTTTGTTTTTTCACTTTTTCCTTTGTTTTGAAATTTTCTATAAATTTTTTTCTTTTTCTTTTCTTTCATATTTTTGCCTCTTCATTTTTTTTCTCAAAATTTATTTTATGTATTTTGTATTTTCCTTTTTTATTTTTTTCTTGCTTTTTCTTAAATCTTTTTGTTCACACCTTTTTTTTTTTATTTCTTCTTTATAATTTTAAAACCTCAAACTTCTTTTTTTGTCACTTTTTTTTATTTTTATTCATATTTTTATTAACTTTAATTTTATTTTTCATTTTTCATATTTTATATCTTCGTCCTCTATTTGTTATATTTTTTCGTTTTTCTTTGTACATTCTAAACTAAAAGTTTTTTCCATTTTATATTTGAAATTTTTATTCATTTTGTCTTTTTATATTTTTTTGATTCGCTAATTTTTTATTTTCTTACTTTCTTACTTTTTTCTTTTTGTTTATTTTTATTTTTACCTTTTTTTGTATTTTATTTATTTTTTCATTTATTTTTCATTTATATTTTAAAATTTTTTTTTATAAAGTTCAAAAATTTTTATTTTTATTTTTTTATTTTTTTATTTTCTTTCTACTTTGTATTTTTTTAATAACTTTTTCCCTTCACAATTTTCCTTCTTTTTGCTTTTTTTTCATATGCTTTCCTTTTTACTTGTTTTAAAATTTTTTATTTTTCTCTTTTTTATTCCAATTCTTTTACCTTTTCTTTTTTTTTTCCCCTCAAATTTCCTTTCATTTCTTATTTGCATTTTTAAATTCTCATACTTTTTTTATTTTGCATTAACTTTTCTCTTTTTTAATTTTTTGTCTGACTTTTTATATTGTTAGGTCTTCTATGTTTTTCAATTTTTTGTATTTTTTAAACTATTTTTTTTTCATTTTGTCATTCCATTTCATTTTTGAAAATTTTATTCGATTTCTGTCCTTTTTATATTTTTTGTTGTATTTTTTTTTCTTTTTCTGTGCTTTATTTATCTTTTTTCGTTTTCTATATTTATTTTTTATTTTCTTTCTTTGTTTATAGTTTTATAAATTTTTATAAAGTTTTGGGAATTTTTTATTTTTCTATCTTTTTTTCTTTTATCATTCTTGGTTATTTTCTTTTGCATTTTTATAATTTTTCATTAACTTTTTCTCCTTTCAAATTTTTCTTCTTTTTTTTATGTGCTTTTTTTTTTTTTTTGTTTTTTCACTTTTTCCTTTGTTTTGAAATTTTCTATAAATTTTTTTCTTTTTCTTTTCTTTCATATTTTTGCCTCTTCATTTTTTTTCTCAAAATTTATTTTATGTATTTTGTAGTTTCCTTTTTTATTTTTTTCTTGCTTTTTCTTAAATCTTTTTGTTCACACCTTTTTTTTTTTATTTCTTCTTTATAATTTTAAAACCTCAAACTTCTTTTTTTGTCACTTTCTTTTATTTTTATTCATATTTTTTATTAACTTTAATTTTATTTTTCATTTTTCATATTTTATATCTTCGTCCTCTATTTGTTATATTTTTTCGTTTTTCTTTGTACATTCTAAACTAAAAGTTTTTTCCATTTTATATTTGAAATTTTTATTCATTTTGTCTTTTTATATTTTTTTGATTCGCTAATTTTTTATTTTCTTACTTTCTTACTTTTTTCTTTTTGTTTATTTTTATTTTTACCTTTTTTTGTATTTTATTTATTTTTTCATTTATTTTTCATTTATATTTTAAAAAATTTTTATGAAGTTCAAAAATTTTTTTTTTTATTTTTTTATTTTCTTATTTTCTTTCTACTTTGTATTTTTTTAATAACTTTTTCCCTTCACAATTTTCCTTCTTTTGCCTTTTTTTTCATATGCTTTCCTTTTTACTTGTTTTAAAATTTTTTATTTTTCTCTTCTTTATTCCAATTCTTTTGCCTTTTCTTTTTTTTTTCCCCTCAAATTTCCTTTCATTTCTTATTTGCATTTTTAAATTCTCATACTTTTTTTATTTTGCATTAACTTTTCTCTTTTTTAATTTTTTGTCTGACTTTTTATATTGTTAGGTCTTCTATGTTTTTCAATTTTTTGTATTTTTTAAACTATTTTTTTTTCATTTTGTCATTCCATTTCATTTTTGAAAATTTTATTCGATTTCTGTCCTTTTTATATTTTTTGTTGTATTTTTTTTCTTTTTCTGTGCTTTATTTATCTTTTTTCGTTTTCTATATTTATTTTTTATTTTCTTTCTTTGTTTATAGTTTTATAAATTTTTATAAAGTTTTGGGAATTTTTTATTTTTCTATCTTTTTTTCTTTTATCATTCTTGGTTATTTTCTTTTGCATTTTTATAATTTTTCATTAACTTTTTCTCCTTTCAAAGTTTTCTTCCTTTTTTTATGTGCTTTTTTTTTTTTGTTTTTTCACTTTTTCCTTTGTTTTGAAATTTTCTATAAATTTTTTTCTTTTTCTTTTCTTTCATATTTTTGCCTCTTCATTTTTTTTCTCAAAATTTATTTTATGTATTTTGTATTTTCCTTTTTTATTTTTTTCTTGCTTTTTCTTAAATCTTTTTGTTCACACCTTTTTTTTTTATTTCTTCTTTATAATTTTAAAACCTCAAACTTCTTTTTTTGTCACTTTCTTTTATTTTTATTCATATTTTTTATTAACTTTAATTTTATTTTTCATTTTTCATATTTTATATCTTCGTCCTCTATTTGTTATATTTTTTCGTTTTTCTTTGTACATTCTAAACTAAAAGTTTTTTCCATTTTATATTTGAAATTTTTATTCATTTTGTCTTTTTATATTTTTTTGATTCGCTAATTTTTTATTTTCTTACTTTCTTACTTTTTTCTTTTTGTTTATTTTTATTTTTACCTTTTTTTGTATTTTATTTATTTTTTCATTTATTTTTCATTTATATTTTAAAAAATTTTTATGAAGTTCAAAAATTTTTTTTTTTATTTTTTTATTTTCTTATTTTCTTTCTACTTTGTATTTTTTTAATAACTTTTTCCCTTCACAATTTTCCTTCTTTTGCCTTTTTTTTCATATGCTTTCCTTTTTACTTGTTTTAAAATTTTTTATTTTTCTCTTCTTTATTCCAATTCTTTTGCCTTTTCTTTTTTTTTTCCCCTCAAATTTCCTTTCATTTCTTATTTGCATTTTTAAATTCTCATACTTTTTTTATTTTGCATTAACTTTTCTCTTTTTTAATTTTTTGTCTGACTTTTTATATTGTTAGGTCTTCTATGTTTTTCAATTTTTTGTATTTTTTAAACTATTTTTTTTTCATTTTGTCATTCCATTTCATTTTTGAAAATTTTATTCGATTTCTGTCCTTTTTATATTTTTTGTTGTATTTTTTTTCTTTTTCTGTGCTTTATTTATCTTTTTTCGTTTTCTATATTTATTTTTTATTTTCTTTCTTTGTTTATAGTTTTATAAATTTTTATAAAGTTTTGGGAATTTTTTATTTTTCTATCTTTTTTTCTTTTATCATTCTTGGTTATTTTCTTTTGCATTTTTATAATTTTTCATTAACTTTTTCTCCTTTCAAAGTTTTCTTCCTTTTTTTATGTGCTTTTTTTTTTTTGTTTTTTCACTTTTTCCTTTGTTTTGAAATTTTCTATAAATTTTTTTCTTTTTCTTTTCTTTCATATTTTTGCCTCTTCATTTTTTTTCTCAAAATTTATTTTATGTATTTTGTATTTTCCTTTTTTATTTTTTTCTTGCTTTTTCTTAAATCTTTTTGTTCACACCTTTTTTTTTTATTTCTTCTTTATAATTTTAAAACCTCAAACTTCTTTTTTTGTCACTTTCTTTTATTTTTATTCATATTTTTTATTAACTTTAATTTTATTTTTCATTTTTCATATTTTATATCTTCGTCCTCTATTTGTTATATTTTTTCGTTTTTCTTTGTACATTCTAAACTAAAAGTTTTTTCCATTTTATATTTGAAATTTTTATTCATTTTGTCTTTTTATATTTTTTTGATTCGCTAATTTTTTATTTTCTTACTTTCTTACTTTTTTCTTTTTGTTTATTTTTATTTTTACCTTTTTTTGTATTTTATTTATTTTTTCATTTATTTTTCATTTATATTTTAAAAAATTTTTATGAAGTTCAAAAATTTTTTTTTTTATTTTTTTATTTTCTTATTTTCTTTCTACTTTGTATTTTTTTAATAACTTTTTCCCTTCACAATTTTCCTTCTTTTGCCTTTTTTTTCATATGCTTTCCTTTTTACTTGTTTTAAAATTTTTTATTTTTCTCTTCTTTATTCCAATTCTTTTGCCTTTTCTTTTTTTTTTCCCCTCAAATTTCCTTTCATTTCTTATTTGCATTTTTAAATTCTCATACTTTTTTTATTTTGCATTAACTTTTCTCTTTTTTAATTTTTTGTCTGACTTTTTATATTGTTAGGTCTTCTATGTTTTTCAATTTTTTGTATTTTTTAAACTATTTTTTTTTCATTTTGTCATTCCATTTCATTTTTGAAAATTTTATTCGATTTCTGTCCTTTTTATATTTTTTGTTGTATTTTTTTTCTTTTTCTGTGCTTTATTTATCTTTTTTCGTTTTCTATATTTATTTTTTATTTTCTTTCTTTGTTTATAGTTTTATAAATTTTTATAAAGTTTTGGGAATTTTTTATTTTTCTATCTTTTTTTCTTTTATCATTCTTGGTTATTTTCTTTTGCATTTTTATAATTTTTCATTAACTTTTTCTCCTTTCAAAGTTTTCTTCCTTTTTTTATGTGCTTTTTTTTTTTTGTTTTTTCACTTTTTCCTTTGTTTTGAAATTTTCTATAAATTTTTTTCTTTTTCTTTTCTTTCATATTTTTGCCTCTTCATTTTTTTTCTCAAAATTTATTTTATGTATTTTGTATTTTCCTTTTTTATTTTTTTCTTGCTTTTTCTTAAATCTTTTTGTTCACACCTTTTTTTTTTATTTCTTCTTTATAATTTTAAAACCTCAAACTTCTTTTTTTGTCACTTTCTTTTATTTTTATTCATATTTTTTATTAACTTTAATTTTATTTTTCATTTTTCATATTTTATATCTTCGTCCTCTATTTGTTATATTTTTTCGTTTTTCTTTGTACATTCTAAACTAAAAGTTTTTTCCATTTTATATTTGAAATTTTTATTCATTTTGTCTTTTTATATTTTTTTGATTCGCTAATTTTTTATTTTCTTACTTTCTTACTTTTTTCTTTTTGTTTATTTTTATTTTTACCTTTTTTTGTATTTTATTTATTTTTTCATTTATTTTTCATTTATATTTTAAAAAATTTTTATGAAGTTCAAAAATTTTTTTTTTTATTTTTTTATTTTCTTATTTTCTTTCTACTTTGTATTTTTTTAATAACTTTTTCCCTTCACAATTTTCCTTCTTTTGCCTTTTTTTTCATATGCTTTCCTTTTTACTTGTTTTAAAATTTTTTATTTTTCTCTTCTTTATTCCAATTCTTTTGCCTTTTCTTTTTTTTTTCCCCTCAAATTTCCTTTCATTTCTTATTTGCATTTTTAAATTCTCATACTTTTTTTATTTTGCATTAACTTTTCTCTTTTTTAATTTTTTGTCTGACTTTTTATATTGTTAGGTCTTCTATGTTTTTCAATTTTTTGTATTTTTTAAACTATTTTTTTTTCATTTTGTCATTCCATTTCATTTTTGAAAATTTTATTCGATTTCTGTCCTTTTTATATTTTTTGTTGTATTTTTTTTCTTTTTCTGTGCTTTATTTATCTTTTTTCGTTTTCTATATTTATTTTTTATTTTCTTTCTTTGTTTATAGTTTTATAAATTTTTATAAAGTTTTGGGAATTTTTTATTTTTCTATCTTTTTTTCTTTTATCATTCTTGGTTATTTTCTTTTGCATTTTTATAATTTTTCATTAACTTTTTCTCCTTTCAAAGTTTTCTTCCTTTTTTTATGTGCTTTTTTTTTTTTGTTTTTTCACTTTTTCCTTTGTTTTGAAATTTTCTATAAATTTTTTTCTTTTTCTTTTCTTTCATATTTTTGCCTCTTCATTTTTTTTCTCAAAATTTATTTTATGTATTTTGTATTTTCCTTTTTTATTTTTTTCTTGCTTTTTCTTAAATCTTTTTGTTCACACCTTTTTTTTTTATTTCTTCTTTATAATTTTAAAACCTCAAACTTCTTTTTTTGTCACTTTCTTTTATTTTTATTCATATTTTTTATTAACTTTAATTTTATTTTTCATTTTTCATATTTTATATCTTCGTCCTCTATTTGTTATATTTTTTCGTTTTTCTTTGTACATTCTAAACTAAAAGTTTTTTCCATTTTATATTTGAAATTTTTATTCATTTTGTCTTTTTATATTTTTTTGATTCGCTAATTTTTTATTTTCTTACTTTCTTACTTTTTTCTTTTTGTTTATTTTTATTTTTACCTTTTTTTGTATTTTATTTATTTTTTCATTTATTTTTCATTTATATTTTAAAAAATTTTTATAAAGTTCAAAAAAAATTTTTTTTATTTTTTTATTTTCTTATTTTCTTTCTACTTTGTATTTTTTTAATAACTTTTTCCCTTCACAATTTTCCTTCTTTTGCCTTTTTTTTCATATGCTTTCCTTTTTACTTGTTTTAAAATTTTTTATTTTTCTCTTCTTTATTCCAATTCTTTTGCCTTTTCTTTTTTTTTTCCCCTCAAATTTCCTTTCATTTCTTATTTGCATTTTTAAATTCTCATACTTTTTTTATTTTGCATTAACTTTTCTCTTTTTTAATTTTTTGTCTGACTTTTTATATTGTTAGGTCTTCTATGTTTTTCAATTTTTTGTATTTTTTAAACTATTTTTTTTTCATTTTGTCATTCCATTTCATTTTTGAAAATTTTATTCGATTTCTGTCCTTTTTATATTTTTTGTTGTATTTTTTTTCTTTTTCTGTGCTTTATTTATATTTTTTCGTTTTTTATATTTATTTTTTATTTTCTTTCTTTGTTTATAGTTTTATAAATTTTTATAAAGTTTTAGGAATTTTTTATTTTTCTATCTTTTTTTCTTTTATCATTCTTGGTTATTTTCTTTTGCATTTTTATAATTTTTCATTAACTTTTTCTCCTTTCAAATTTTTCTTCCTTTTTTTATGTGCTTTTTTTTTTTTGTTTTTTCACTTTTTCCTTTGTTTTGAAATTTTTTATAAATTTTTTTCTTTTTCTTTTCTTTCATATTTTTGCCTCTTCATTTTTTTTCTCAAAATTTATTTTATGTATTTTGTATTTTCCTTTTTTAATTTTTTCTTGCTTTTTCTTAAATCTTTTTGTTCACACCTTTTTTTTTTTATTTCTTCTTTATAATTTTAAAACCTCAAACTTCTTTTTTTGTCACTTTCTTTTATTTTTATTCATATTTTTTATTAACTTTAATTTTATTTTTCATTTTTCATATTTTATATCTTCGTCCTCTATTTGTTATATTTTTTCGTTTTTCTTTGTACATTCTAAACTAAAAGTTTTTTCCATTTTATATTTGAAATTTTTATTCATTTTGTCTTTTTATATTTTTTTGATTCGCTAATTTTTTATTTTCTTACTTTCTTACTTTTTTCTTTTTGTTTATTTTTATTTTTACCTTTTTTTGTATTTTATTTATTTTTTCATTTATTTTTCATTTATATTTTAAAAAATTTTTATAAAGTTCAAAATTTTTTTTTTATTTTTTTATTTTCTTATTTTCTTTCTACTTTGTATTTTTTTAATAACTTTTTCCCTTCACAATTTTCCTTCTTTTTGCTTTTTTTTCATATGCTTTCCTTTTTACTTGTTTTAAAATTTTTTATTTTTCTCTTTTTTATTCCAATTCTTTTGCCTTTTCTTTTTTTTTTCCCCTCAAATTTCCTTTCATTTCTTATTTGCATTTTTAAATTCTCATACTTTTTTTATTTTGCATTAACTTTTCTCTTTTTTAATTTTTTGTCTGACTTTTTATATTGTTAGGTCTTCTATGTTTTTCAATTTTTTGTATTTTTTAAACTATTTTTTTTTCATTTTGTCATTCCATTTCATTTTTGAAAATTTTATTCGATTTCTGTCCTTTTTATATTTTTTGTTGTATTTTTTTTTCTTTTTCTGTGCTTTATTTATCTTTTTTCGTTTCCTATTTATTTTTTATTTTCTTTCTTTGTTTATAGTTTTATAAATTTTTATAAAGTTTTGGGAATTTTTTATTTTTCTATCTTTTTTTCTTTTATCATTCTTGGTTATTTTCTTTTGCATTTTTATAATTTTTCATTAACTTTTTCTCCTTTCAAATTTTTCTTCTTTTTTTTATGTGCTTTTTTTTTTTTGGTTTTTTCACTTTTTCCTTTGTTTTGAAATTTTCTATAAATTTTTTTCTTTTTCTTTTCTTTCATATTTTTGCCTCTTCATTTTTTTTCTCAAAATTTATTTTATGTATTTTGTATTTTCCTTTTTTATTTTTTTCTTGCTTTTTCTTAAATCTTTTTGTTCACACCTTTTTTTTTTATTTCTTTTTTATAATTTTAAAACCTCAAACTTCTTTTTTTGTCACTTTCTTTTATTTTTATTCATATTTTTTATTAACGTTTATTTTATTTTTCATCTTTCATATTTTATATCTTTGTCCTCTATTTGTTATATATATTTTTTGGTTTTCTTTGTACATTCTAAACTAAAAGTTTTTTCCATTTTATATTTGAAATTTTTATTCATTTTGTCTTTTTATATTTTTTTGATTCGCTAATTTTTTATTTTCTTACTTTGTTACTTTTTTCTTTTTGTTTATTTTTATTTTTACCTTTTTTCGTATTTTTTTAATTTTTTCCCTTAATTTATTTTTTCATTTATTTTTCATTTATATTTTAAAAAATTTTTATAAAGTTCAAAAATTTTTATTTTTATTTTTTTTTCTTATTTTTTATTAAACTTTTTCCCTTCACAATTTTCCTTCCTTTTGCTTTTTTTTTCATATGCTTTCATTTTTACTTGCTTTTTCTTAAATATTTTTGTTCACACTTATTTTTCTGTTTTTTATTCCAAAGCTTTTGTCTTTTCTTGCTATTCTATTTTTTTTCCCACAAATTTCCTTTCATTTCTTATTTCTGTTTTTAAATTCTCATAATTTTTTTATTTTGCATTAACTTTTCTCTTTTTTAATTTTTTGTCTGACTTTTTATATTGTTAGATCTTATATGTTTTTCAATTTTTTGTATTTTTTAAACTATTTTTTTTTCTTTTTGTCATTCCATTTCATTTTTGAAATTTTTATTCAAATTTTGTCCTTTTTTCTTTTCTTACTTTTTATATTTTTTGTTGTATTTTTGTTTTTTTTCTTTTTTTGTGCTTGATTTATCTTTTTTCTGTTGCTTTCATTTTTTTATTTTCTTTCTTTGTTTATAATTTCATAAGTTTTTATAAAGTTTTGGAATTTTTTATTTTTCTATCTTGTTTACTTTTATCATTCTCGGTTATTTTCTATTGCATTTTTATAATTTTTCATTAACTTTTTCTCCTTTCAAATTTTTCTTCTTTTTTTTATGTGCTTTTCATTTTTTTTTTGTTCACTTTTTCCTTTGTTTTAAAATTTTCTATAAATTTTTTTCTTTTTCTTTTCTTTCATATTTTTGCCTCTTCATTTTTTATTTTTTTCTTCTTTTTCTCATTTTTTCTCAAATTTTATTTTATGTATTTTGTATTTTGTATTTTCATTTTTTATTTTTTTTTGTTTTTTCTTAAATCTTTTTGTTCACACTTTTTTTTATTTCTTCTTTATAATTTTAAAACCTCAAACTTCTTTTTTTGTGCACTTTCTTTTATTTTTATTTATATTTTTTATTAACTTTAATTTTATTTTTCATTTTTCATATTTTATATCTTCGTCCTCTATTTGTTATATTTTTTCGTTTTTCTTTGTACATTCTAAACTAAAAGTTTTTTCCATTTTATATTTGAAATTTTTATTCATTTTGTCTTTTTATATTTTTTTGATTCGCTAATTTTTTATTTTCTTACTTTCTTACTTTTTTCTTTTTGTTTATTTTTATTTTTACCTTTTTTTGTATTTTATTTATTTTTTCATTTATTTTTCATTTATATTTTAAAAAATTTTTATAAAGTTCAAAAATTTTTTTTTTATTTTTTTATTTTCTTATTTTCTTTCTACTTTGTATTTTTTTAATAACTTTTTCCCTTCACAATTTTCCTTCTTTTTGCTTTTTTTTCATATGCTTTCCGTTTTACTTGTTTTAAAATTTTTTATTTTTCTCTTCTTTATTCCAATTCTTTTGCCTTTTCTTTTTTTTTTCCCCTCAAATTTCCTTTCATTTCTTATTTGCATTTTTAAATTCTCATACTTTTTTTATTTTGCATTAACTTTTCTCTTTTTTAATTTTTTGTCTGACTTTTTATATTGTTAGGTCTTCTATGTTTTTCAATTTTTTGTATTTTTTAAACTATTTTTTTTTCATTTTGTCATTCCATTTCATTTTTGAAAATTTTATTCGATTTCTGTCCTTTTTATATTTTTTGTTGTATTTTTTTTCTTTTTCTGTGCTTTATTTATCTTTTTTCGTTTTCTATATTTATTTTTTATTTTCTTTCTTTGTTTATAGTTTTATAAATTTTTATAAAGTTTTGGGAATTTTTTATTTTTCTATCTTTTTTTCTTTTATCATTCTTGGTTATTTTCTTTTGCATTTTTATAATTTTACACTAACTTTTTCTTCTTTCAAATTTTTCTTCTTTTTTTTATGTGCTTTTTTTTTTTTGTTTTTTCACTTTTTCCTTTGTTTTGAAATTTTCTATAAATTTTTTTCTTTTTCTTTTCTTTCATATTTTTGCCTCTTCATTTTTTTTCTCAAAATTTATTTTATGTATTTTGTATTTTCCTTTTTTATTTTTTTCTTGCTTTTTCTTAAATCTTTTTGTTCACACCTTTTTTTTTTTATTTCTTCTTTATAATTTTAAAACCTCAAACTTCTTTTTTTGTCACTTTCTTTTATTTTTATTCATATTTTTTATTAACTTTTATTTTATTTTTCATCTTTCATATTTTATATCTTTGTCCTCTATTTGTTATATATTTTTTTTGTTTTTCTTTGTACATTCTAAACTAAAAGTTTTTTCCATTTTATATTTGAAATTTTTATTCATTTTGTCTTTTTATATTTTTTTTGATTCGCTAATTTTTTATTTTCTTACTTTGTTACTTTTTTCTTTTTGTTTATTTTTATTTTTACCTTTTTTCGTATTTTTTTAAATTTTTTCCCTTAATTTATTTTTTCATTTATTTTTCATTTATATTTTAAAAAATTTTTATAAAGTTCAAAAATTTTTATTTTTATTTTTTATTTTCTTATTTTTTAATAACTTTTTCCCTTCACAATTTTCCTTCCTTTTGCTTTTTTTTTTCATATGCTTTCATTTTTACTTGCTTTTTCTTAAATATTTTTGTTCACACTTTTTTTTTTTTATTTCTTCTTTATAATTTTAAAACCTCAAACTTCTTTTTTTGTCACTTTCTTTTATTTTTCATCTTTCATATTTTATATCTTTGTCCTCTATTTGTTATATTTTTTTTTTGTTTTTCTTTGTACATTCTAAACTAAAAGTTCTTTCCATTTTATATTTGAAATTTTTATTCATTTTGTCTTATTATATTTTTTTGATTCGCTAATTTTTTATTTTCTTACTTTGTTACTTTTTCCTTTTTTCATATTTTATTTAATTTTTTCCCTTAATTTATTTTTTCATTTATTTTTTTTTATATTTTAAAAAATTTTTATAAAGTTCAAAATTTTTTTTTTATTTTTTTATTTTCTTATTTTTTTTTCTACTTTGTAATTATTTAAAAACTTTTTCCCTTCACAATTTTCCTTCTTTTTGCTTTTTTTTTTTTTAATATGCTTTCATTTTTACTTGTTTTAAGTTTTTTGTTGTTTTAAAATTTTTTATTTTTCTGTTTTTTCTTCCTATTCTTTTGTTGCTTTCCTTTTTTTTTTTTTCCCTCAAATTTCCTTTCATTTCTTATTTGCGTTTTAAATACTCATACTTTTTCTTATTTTGCGTTAACTTTTCTCTTTTTTAATTTTTTATCTGACTTTTTATATTGTTAGGTCTTATATGTTTTTCAATTTTTTGTATTTTTTAAACTATTCTTTTTTCATTTTGTCATTCCATTTCAGTTTTGAAATTTTTATTCAATTTTTGCCCTTTTTATATTTTTATTTTTCTATCTTTTTTTCTTTTATCATTCTTGGTTATTTTCTATTGCATTTTTATAATTTTTCATTAACTTTTTCTCCTTTCAAATTTTTCTTCTTTTTTCTATGTGCTTTCATTTTGTCTTTTTATTTTTTTTTATTCGCTAATTTTTTATTTTCTTACTTTGTTACTTTTTTATTTTTTCCTTTTTTCGTATTTTATTTAATTTTTTCCCTTGATTTATTTTTTATTTATATTTTAGAAAATTTTTATAAAGTTCAATTTTTTTCTTATTTTTTGAATCTTTTTTATTTTTTTTTCTACTTTGTAATTTTTTAATAACTTTTTCCCTTCACAATTTTCCTTCTTCTTGTTTTTTTTTTTCATGTACTTTCATTTTTTCTTGTTTTAATTTTTTCGTTCTTTTAAAATTTTTTATTTTTCTGTTTTTTATTCCAAAGCTTTTGTCTTTTCTTGCTATTCTATTTTTTTTTCCCACAAATTTCCTTTCATTTCTTATTTCTGTTTTAAATTCTCATAATTTTTTTATTTTGCATTAACTTTTCTCTTTTTTAATTTTTTGTCTGACTTTTTATATTGTTAGGTCTTATATGTTTTTCAATTTTCTGTATTTTTTAAACTATTTTTTTTTCTTTTTGTCATTCCATTTCATTTTTGAAATTTTTATTCAAATTTTGTCCTTTTTTCTTTTCTTACTTTTTATATTTTTTGTTGTATTTTTGTTTTTTTTCTTTTTTTGTGCTTGATTTATCTTTTTTCTGTTGCTTTCATTTTTTTATTTTCTTTCTTTGTTTATAATTTCATAAGTTTTTATAAAGTTTTGGAATTTTTTATTTTTCTATCTTGTTTACTTTTATCATTCTCGGTTATTTTCTATTGCATTTTTATAATTTTTCATTAACTTTTTCTCCTTTCAAATTTTTCTTCTTTTTTTTATGTGCTTTCATTTTTTTTTTGTTCACTTTTTCCTTTGTTTTAAAATTTTCTATAAATTTTTTTCTTTTTCTTTTCTTTCATATTTTTGCCTCTTCATTTTTTATTTTTTTCTTCTTTTTCTCATTTTTTCTCAAATTTTATTTTATGTATTTTGTATTTTGTATTTTGTATTTTCATTTTTTATTTTTTTTTGCTTTTTCTTAAATCTTTTTGTTCACACTTTTTTTTATTTCTTCTTTATAATTTTAAAACCTCAAACTTCTTTTTTTGTGCACTTTCTTTTATTTTTATTTATATTTTTTATTAACTTTAATTTTATTTTTCATTTTTCATATTTTATATCTTCGTCCTCTATTTGTTATATTTTTTCGTTATTCTTTGTACATTCTAAACTAAAAGTTTTTTCCATTTTATATTTGAAATTTTTATTCATTTTGTCTTTTTATATTTTTTTGATTCGCTAATTTTTTATTTTCTTACTTTCTTACTTTTTTCTTTTTGTTTATTTTTATTTTTACCTTTTTTTGTATTTTATTTATTTTTTCATTTATTTTTCATTTATATTTTAAAAAATTTTTATAAAGTTCAAAAATTTTTTTTTTATTTTTTTATTTTCTTATTTTCTTTCTACTTTGTATTTTTTTAATAACTTTTTCCCTTCACAATTTTCCTTCTTTTTGCTTTTTTTTCATATGCTTTCCTTTTTACTTGTTTTAAAATTTTTTATTTTTCTCTTCTTTATTCCAATTCTTTTGCCTTTTCTTTTTTTTTTCCCCTCAAATTTCCTTTCATTTCTTATTTGCATTTTTAAATTCTCATACTTTTTTTATTTTGCATTAACTTTTCTCTTTTTTAATTTTTTGTCTGACTTTTTATATTGTTAGGTCTTCTATGTTTTTCAATTTTTTGTATTTTTTAAACTATTTTTTTTTCATTTTGTCATTCCATTTCATTTTTGAAAATTTTATTCGATTTCTGTCCTTTTTATATTTTTTGTTGTATTTTTTTTCTTTTTCTGTGCTTTATTTATCTTTTTTCGTTTTCTATATTTATTTTTTATTTTCTTTCTTTGTTTATAGTTTTATAAATTTTTATAAAGTTTTGGGAATTTTTTATTTTTCTATCTTTTTTTCTTTTATCATTCTTGGTTATTTTCTTTTGCATTTTTATAATTTTACACTAACTTTTTCTCCTTTCAAATTTTTCTTCTTTTTTTTATGTGCTTTTTTTTTTTTGTTTTTTCACTTTTTCCTTTGTTTTGAAATTTTCTATAAATTTTTTTCTTTTTCTTTTCTTTCATATTTTTGCCTCTTCATTTTTTTTCTCAAAATTTATTTTATGTATTTTGTATTTTCCTTTTTTATTTTTTTCTTGCTTTTTCTTAAATCTTTTTGTTCACACCTTTTTTTTTTATTTCTTCTTTATAATTTTAAAACCTCAAACTTCTTTTTTTGTCACTTTCTTTTATTTTTATTCATATTTTTTATTAACTTTTATTTTATTTTTCATCTTTCATATTTTATATCTTTGTCCTCTATTTGTTATATATTTTTTTTGTTTTTCTTTGTACATTCTAAACTAAAAGTTTTTTCCATTTTATATTTGAAATTTTTATTCATTTTGTCTTTTTATATTTTTTTTGATTCGCTAATTTTTTATTTTCTTACTTTGTTACTTTTTTCTTTTTGTTTATTTTTATTTTTACCTTTTTTCGTATTTTTTTTAATTTTTTCCCTTAATTTATTTTTTCATTTATATTTTAAAAAATTTTTATAAAGTTCAAAAATTTTTATTTTTATTTTTTATTTTCTTATTTTTTAATAACTTTTTCCCTTCACAATTTTCCTTCCTTTTGCTTTTTTTTTTCATATGCTTTCATTTTTACTTGCTTTTTCTTAAATATTTTTGTTCACACTTTTTTTTTTTTATTTCTTCTTTATAATTTTAAAACCTCAAACTTCTTTTTTTGTCACTTTCTTTTATTTTTCATCTTTCATATTTTATATCTTTGTCCTCTATTTGTTATATTTTTTTTTTGTTTTTCTTTGTACATTCTAAACTAAAAGTTCTTTCCATTTTATATTTGAAATTTTTATTCATTTTGTCTTATTATATTTTTTTGATTCGCTAATTTTTTATTTTCTTACTTTGTTACTTTTTCCTTTTTTCATATTTTATTTAATTTTTTCCCTTAATTTATTTTTTCATTTATTTTTTTTTATATTTTAAAAAATTTTTATAAAGTTCAAAATTTTTTTTTTATTTTTTTATTTTCTTATTTTTTTTTCTACTTTGTAATTATTTAAAAACTTTTTCCCTTCACAATTTTCCTTCTTTTTGCTTTTTTTTTTTTTAATATGCTTTCATTTTTACTTGTTTTAAGTTTTTTGTTGTTTTAAAATTTTTTATTTTTCTGTTTTTTCTTCCTATTCTTTTGTTGCTTTCCTTTTTTTTTTTTTCCCTCAAATTTCCTTTCATTTCTTATTTGCGTTTTAAATACTCATACTTTTTCTTATTTTGCGTTAACTTTTCTCTTTTTTAATTTTTTATCTGACTTTTTATATTGTTAGGTCTTATATGTTTTTCAATTTTTTGTATTTTTTAAACTATTCTTTTTTCATTTTGTCATTCCATTTCAGTTTTGAAATTTTTATTCAATTTTTGCCCTTTTTATATTTTTATTTTTCTATCTTTTTTTCTTTTATCATTCTTGGTTATTTTCTATTGCATTTTTATAATTTTTCATTAACTTTTTCTCCTTTCAAATTTTTCTTCTTTTTTCTATGTGCTTTCATTTTGTCTTTTTATTTTTTTTTATTCGCTAATTTTTTATTTTCTTACTTTGTTACTTTTTTATTTTTTCCTTTTTTCGTATTTTATTTAATTTTTTCCCTTGATTTATTTTTTATTTATATTTTAGAAAATTTTTATAAAGTTCAATTTTTTTCTTATTTTTTGAATCTTTTTTATTTTTTTTTCTACTTTGTAATTTTTTAATAACTTTTTCCCTTCACAATTTTCCTTCTTCTTGTTTTTTTTTTTCATGTACTTTCATTTTTTCTTGTTTTAATTTTTTCGTTCTTTTAAAATTTTTTATTTTTCTGTTTTTTATTCCAAAGCTTTTGTCTTTTCTTGCTATTCTATTTTTTTTTCCCACAAATTTCCTTTCATTTCTTATTTCTGTTTTAAATTCTCATAATTTTTTTATTTTGCATTAACTTTTCTCTTTTTTAATTTTTTGTCTGACTTTTTATATTGTTAGGTCTTATATGTTTTTCAATTTTCTGTATTTTTTAAACTATTTTTTTTTCTTTTTGTCATTCCATTTCATTTTTGAAATTTTTATTCAAATTTTGTCCTTTTTTCTTTTCTTACTTTTTATATTTTTTGTTGTATTTTTGTTTTTTTTCTTTTTTTGTGCTTGATTTATCTTTTTTCTGTTGCTTTCATTTTTTTATTTTCTTTCTTTGTTTATAATTTCATAAGTTTTTATAAAGTTTTGGAATTTTTTATTTTTCTATCTTGTTTACTTTTATCATTCTCGGTTATTTTCTATTGCATTTTTATAATTTTTCATTAACTTTTTCTCCTTTCAAATTTTTCTTCTTTTTTTTATGTGCTTTCATTTTTTTTTTGTTCACTTTTTCCTTTGTTTTAAAATTTTCTATAAATTTTTTTCTTTTTCTTTTCTTTCATATTTTTGCCTCTTCATTTTTTATTTTTTTCTTCTTTTTCTCATTTTTTCTCAAATTTTATTTTATGTATTTTGTATTTTGTATTTTGTATTTTCATTTTTTATTTTTTTTTGCTTTTTCTTAAATCTTTTTGTTCACACTTTTTTTTATTTCTTCTTTATAATTTTAAAACCTCAAACTTCTTTTTTTGTGCACTTTCTTTTATTTTTATTTATATTTTTTATTAACTTTAATTTTATTTTTCATTTTTCATATTTTATATCTTCGTCCTCTATTTGTTATATTTTTTCGTTATTCTTTGTACATTCTAAACTAAAAGTTTTTTCCATTTTATATTTGAAATTTTTATTCATTTTGTCTTTTTATATTTTTTTGATTCGCTAATTTTTTATTTTCTTACTTTCTTACTTTTTTCTTTTTGTTTATTTTTATTTTTACCTTTTTTTGTATTTTATTTATTTTTTCATTTATTTTTCATTTATATTTTAAAAAATTTTTATAAAGTTCAAAAATTTTTTTTTTATTTTTTTATTTTCTTATTTTCTTTCTACTTTGTATTTTTTTAATAACTTTTTCCCTTCACAATTTTCCTTCTTTTTGCTTTTTTTTCATATGCTTTCCTTTTTACTTGTTTTAAAATTTTTTATTTTTCTCTTCTTTATTCCAATTCTTTTGCCTTTTCTTTTTTTTTTCCCCTCAAATTTCCTTTCATTTCTTATTTGCATTTTTAAATTCTCATACTTTTTTTATTTTGCATTAACTTTTCTCTTTTTTAATTTTTTGTCTGACTTTTTATATTGTTAGGTCTTCTATGTTTTTCAATTTTTTGTATTTTTTAAACTATTTTTTTTTCATTTTGTCATTCCATTTCATTTTTGAAAATTTTATTCGATTTCTGTCCTTTTTATATTTTTTGTTGTATTTTTTTTCTTTTTCTGTGCTTTATTTATCTTTTTTCGTTTTCTATATTTATTTTTTATTTTCTTTCTTTGTTTATAGTTTTATAAATTTTTATAAAGTTTTGGGAATTTTTTATTTTTCTATCTTTTTTTCTTTTATCATTCTTGGTTATTTTCTTTTGCATTTTTATAATTTTACACTAACTTTTTCTCCTTTCAAATTTTTCTTCTTTTTTTTATGTGCTTTTTTTTTTTTTGTTTTTTCACTTTTTCCTTTGTTTTGAAATTTTCTATAAATTTTTTTCTTTTTCTTTTCTTTCATATTTTTGCCTCTTCATTTTTTTTCTCAAAATTTATTTTATGTATTTTGTATTTTCCTTTTTTATTTTTTTCTTGCTTTTTCTTAAATCTTTTTGTTCACACCTTTTTTTTTTATTTCTTCTTTATAATTTTAAAACCTCAAACTTCTTTTTTTGTCACTTTCTTTTATTTTTATTCATATTTTTTATTAACTTTTATTTTATTTTTCATCTTTCATATTTTATATCTTTGTCCTCTATTTGTTATATATTTTTTTTGTTTTTCTTTGTACATTCTAAACTAAAAGTTTTTTCCATTTTATATTTGAAATTTTTATTCATTTTGTCTTTTTATATTTTTTTTGATTCGCTAATTTTTTATTTTCTTACTTTGTTACTTTTTTCTTTTTGTTTATTTTTATTTTTACCTTTTTTCGTATTTTTTTTAATTTTTTCCCTTAATTTATTTTTTCATTTATATTTTAAAAAATTTTTATAAAGTTCAAAAATTTTTATTTTTATTTTTTATTTTCTTATTTTTTAATAACTTTTTCCCTTCACAATTTTCCTTCCTTTTGCTTTTTTTTTTCATATGCTTTCATTTTTACTTGCTTTTTCTTAAATATTTTTGTTCACACTTTTTTTTTTTTATTTCTTCTTTATAATTTTAAAACCTCAAACTTCTTTTTTTGTCACTTTCTTTTATTTTTCATCTTTCATATTTTATATCTTTGTCCTCTATTTGTTATATTTTTTTTTTGTTTTTCTTTGTACATTCTAAACTAAAAGTTCTTTCCATTTTATATTTGAAATTTTTATTCATTTTGTCTTATTATATTTTTTTGATTCGCTAATTTTTTATTTTCTTACTTTGTTACTTTTTCCTTTTTTCATATTTTATTTAATTTTTTCCCTTAATTTATTTTTTCATTTATTTTTTTTTATATTTTAAAAAATTTTTATAAAGTTCAAAATTTTTTTTTTATTTTTTTATTTTCTTATTTTTTTTTCTACTTTGTAATTATTTAAAAACTTTTTCCCTTCACAATTTTCCTTCTTTTTGCTTTTTTTTTTTTTAATATGCTTTCATTTTTACTTGTTTTAAGTTTTTTGTTGTTTTAAAATTTTTTATTTTTCTGTTTTTTCTTCCTATTCTTTTGTTGCTTTCCTTTTTTTTTTTTTCCCTCAAATTTCCTTTCATTTCTTATTTGCGTTTTAAATACTCATACTTTTTCTTATTTTGCGTTAACTTTTCTCTTTTTTAATTTTTTATCTGACTTTTTATATTGTTAGGTCTTATATGTTTTTCAATTTTTTGTATTTTTTAAACTATTCTTTTTTCATTTTGTCATTCCATTTCAGTTTTGAAATTTTTATTCAATTTTTGCCCTTTTTATATTTTTATTTTTCTATCTTTTTTTCTTTTATCATTCTTGGTTATTTTCTATTGCATTTTTATAATTTTTCATTAACTTTTTCTCCTTTCAAATTTTTCTTCTTTTTTCTATGTGCTTTCATTTTGTCTTTTTATTTTTTTTTATTCGCTAATTTTTTATTTTCTTACTTTGTTACTTTTTTATTTTTTCCTTTTTTCGTATTTTATTTAATTTTTTCCCTTGATTTATTTTTTATTTATATTTTAGAAAATTTTTATAAAGTTCAATTTTTTTCTTATTTTTTGAATCTTTTTTATTTTTTTTTCTACTTTGTAATTTTTTAATAACTTTTTCCCTTCACAATTTTCCTTCTTCTTGTTTTTTTTTTTCATGTACTTTCATTTTTTCTTGTTTTAATTTTTTCGTTCTTTTAAAATTTTTTATTTTTCTGTTTTTTATTCCAAAGCTTTTGTCTTTTCTTGCTATTCTATTTTTTTTTCCCACAAATTTCCTTTCATTTCTTATTTCTGTTTTAAATTCTCATAATTTTTTTATTTTGCATTAACTTTTCTCTTTTTTAATTTTTTGTCTGACTTTTTATATTGTTAGGTCTTATATGTTTTTCAATTTTCTGTATTTTTTAAACTATTTTTTTTTCTTTTTGTCATTCCATTTCATTTTTGAAATTTTTATTCAAATTTTGTCCTTTTTTCTTTTCTTACTTTTTATATTTTTTGTTGTATTTTTGTTTTTTTTCTTTTTTTGTGCTTGATTTATCTTTTTTCTGTTGCTTTCATTTTTTTATTTTCTTTCTTTGTTTATAATTTCATAAGTTTTTATAAAGTTTTGGAATTTTTTATTTTTCTATCTTGTTTACTTTTATCATTCTCGGTTATTTTCTATTGCATTTTTATAATTTTTCATTAACTTTTTCTCCTTTCAAATTTTTCTTCTTTTTTTTATGTGCTTTCATTTTTTTTTTGTTCACTTTTTCCTTTGTTTTAAAATTTTCTATAAATTTTTTTCTTTTTCTTTTCTTTCATATTTTTGCCTCTTCATTTTTTATTTTTTTCTTCTTTTTCTCATTTTTTCTCAAATTTTATTTTATGTATTTTGTATTTTGTATTTTGTATTTTCATTTTTTATTTTTTTTTGCTTTTTCTTAAATCTTTTTGTTCACACTTTTTTTTATTTCTTCTTTATAATTTTAAAACCTCAAACTTCTTTTTTTGTGCACTTTCTTTTATTTTTATTTATATTTTTTATTAACTTTAATTTTATTTTTCATTTTTCATATTTTATATCTTCGTCCTCTATTTGTTATATTTTTTCGTTATTCTTTGTACATTCTAAACTAAAAGTTTTTTCCATTTTATATTTGAAATTTTTATTCATTTTGTCTTTTTATATTTTTTTGATTCGCTAATTTTTTATTTTCTTACTTTCTTACTTTTTTCTTTTTGTTTATTTTTATTTTTACCTTTTTTTGTATTTTATTTATTTTTTCATTTATTTTTCATTTATATTTTAAAAAATTTTTATAAAGTTCAAAAATTTTTTTTTTATTTTTTTATTTTCTTATTTTCTTTCTACTTTGTATTTTTTTAATAACTTTTTCCCTTCACAATTTTCCTTCTTTTTGCTTTTTTTTCATATGCTTTCCTTTTTACTTGTTTTAAAATTTTTTATTTTTCTCTTCTTTATTCCAATTCTTTTGCCTTTTCTTTTTTTTTTCCCCTCAAATTTCCTTTCATTTCTTATTTGCATTTTTAAATTCTCATACTTTTTTTATTTTGCATTAACTTTTCTCTTTTTTAATTTTTTGTCTGACTTTTTATATTGTTAGGTCTTCTATGTTTTTCAATTTTTTGTATTTTTTAAACTATTTTTTTTTCATTTTGTCATTCCATTTCATTTTTGAAAATTTTATTCGATTTCTGTCCTTTTTATATTTTTTGTTGTATTTTTTTTCTTTTTCTGTGCTTTATTTATCTTTTTTCGTTTTCTATATTTATTTTTTATTTTCTTTCTTTGTTTATAGTTTTATAAATTTTTATAAAGTTTTGGGAATTTTTTATTTTTCTATCTTTTTTTCTTTTATCATTCTTGGTTATTTTCTTTTGCATTTTTATAATTTTACACTAACTTTTTCTCCTTTCAAATTTTTCTTCTTTTTTTTATGTGCTTTTTTTTTTTTTGTTTTTTCACTTTTTCCTTTGTTTTGAAATTTTCTATAAATTTTTTTCTTTTTCTTTTCTTTCATATTTTTGCCTCTTCATTTTTTTTCTCAAAATTTATTTTATGTATTTTGTATTTTCCTTTTTTATTTTTTTCTTGCTTTTTCTTAAATCTTTTTGTTCACACCTTTTTTTTTTATTTCTTCTTTATAATTTTAAAACCTCAAACTTCTTTTTTTGTCACTTTCTTTTATTTTTATTCATATTTTTTATTAACTTTTATTTTATTTTTCATCTTTCATATTTTATATCTTTGTCCTCTATTTGTTATATATTTTTTTTGTTTTTCTTTGTACATTCTAAACTAAAAGTTTTTTCCATTTTATATTTGAAATTTTTATTCATTTTGTCTTTTTATATTTTTTTTGATTCGCTAATTTTTTATTTTCTTACTTTGTTACTTTTTTCTTTTTGTTTATTTTTATTTTTACCTTTTTTCGTATTTTTTTTAATTTTTTCCCTTAATTTATTTTTTCATTTATATTTTAAAAAATTTTTATAAAGTTCAAAAATTTTTATTTTTATTTTTTATTTTCTTATTTTTTAATAACTTTTTCCCTTCACAATTTTCCTTCCTTTTGCTTTTTTTTTTCATATGCTTTCATTTTTACTTGCTTTTTCTTAAATATTTTTGTTCACACTTTTTTTTTTTTATTTCTTCTTTATAATTTTAAAACCTCAAACTTCTTTTTTTGTCACTTTCTTTTATTTTTCATCTTTCATATTTTATATCTTTGTCCTCTATTTGTTATATTTTTTTTTTGTTTTTCTTTGTACATTCTAAACTAAAAGTTCTTTCCATTTTATATTTGAAATTTTTATTCATTTTGTCTTATTATATTTTTTTGATTCGCTAATTTTTTATTTTCTTACTTTGTTACTTTTTCCTTTTTTCATATTTTATTTAATTTTTTCCCTTAATTTATTTTTTCATTTATTTTTTTTTATATTTTAAAAAATTTTTATAAAGTTCAAAATTTTTTTTTTATTTTTTTATTTTCTTATTTTTTTTTCTACTTTGTAATTATTTAAAAACTTTTTCCCTTCACAATTTTCCTTCTTTTTGCTTTTTTTTTTTTTAATATGCTTTCATTTTTACTTGTTTTAAGTTTTTTGTTGTTTTAAAATTTTTTATTTTTCTGTTTTTTCTTCCTATTCTTTTGTTGCTTTCCTTTTTTTTTTTTTCCCTCAAATTTCCTTTCATTTCTTATTTGCGTTTTAAATACTCATACTTTTTCTTATTTTGCGTTAACTTTTCTCTTTTTTAATTTTTTATCTGACTTTTTATATTGTTAGGTCTTATATGTTTTTCAATTTTTTGTATTTTTTAAACTATTCTTTTTTCATTTTGTCATTCCATTTCAGTTTTGAAATTTTTATTCAATTTTTGCCCTTTTTATATTTTTATTTTTCTATCTTTTTTTCTTTTATCATTCTTGGTTATTTTCTATTGCATTTTTATAATTTTTCATTAACTTTTTCTCCTTTCAAATTTTTCTTCTTTTTTCTATGTGCTTTCATTTTGTCTTTTTATTTTTTTTTATTCGCTAATTTTTTATTTTCTTACTTTGTTACTTTTTTATTTTTTCCTTTTTTCGTATTTTATTTAATTTTTTCCCTTGATTTATTTTTTATTTATATTTTAGAAAATTTTTATAAAGTTCAATTTTTTTCTTATTTTTTGAATCTTTTTTATTTTTTTTTCTACTTTGTAATTTTTTAATAACTTTTTCCCTTCACAATTTTCCTTCTTCTTGTTTTTTTTTTTCATGTACTTTCATTTTTTCTTGTTTTAATTTTTTCGTTCTTTTAAAATTTTTTATTTTTCTGTTTTTTATTCCAAAGCTTTTGTCTTTTCTTGCTATTCTATTTTTTTTTCCCACAAATTTCCTTTCATTTCTTATTTCTGTTTTAAATTCTCATAATTTTTTTATTTTGCATTAACTTTTCTCTTTTTTAATTTTTTGTCTGACTTTTTATATTGTTAGGTCTTATATGTTTTTCAATTTTCTGTATTTTTTAAACTATTTTTTTTTCTTTTTGTCATTCCATTTCATTTTTGAAATTTTTATTCAAATTTTGTCCTTTTTTCTTTTCTTACTTTTTATATTTTTTGTTGTATTTTTGTTTTTTTTCTTTTTTTGTGCTTGATTTATCTTTTTTCTGTTGCTTTCATTTTTTTATTTTCTTTCTTTGTTTATAATTTCATAAGTTTTTATAAAGTTTTGGAATTTTTTATTTTTCTATCTTGTTTACTTTTATCATTCTCGGTTATTTTCTATTGCATTTTTATAATTTTTCATTAACTTTTTCTCCTTTCAAATTTTTCTTCTTTTTTTTATGTGCTTTCATTTTTTTTTTGTTCACTTTTTCCTTTGTTTTAAAATTTTCTATAAATTTTTTTCTTTTTCTTTTCTTTCATATTTTTGCCTCTTCATTTTTTATTTTTTTCTTCTTTTTCTCATTTTTTCTCAAATTTTATTTTATGTATTTTGTATTTTGTATTTTGTATTTTCATTTTTTATTTTTTTTTGCTTTTTCTTAAATCTTTTTGTTCACACTTTTTTTTATTTCTTCTTTATAATTTTAAAACCTCAAACTTCTTTTTTTGTGCACTTTCTTTTATTTTTATTTATATTTTTTATTAACTTTAATTTTATTTTTCATTTTTCATATTTTATATCTTCGTCCTCTATTTGTTATATTTTTTCGTTATTCTTTGTACATTCTAAACTAAAAGTTTTTTCCATTTTATATTTGAAATTTTTATTCATTTTGTCTTTTTATATTTTTTTGATTCGCTAATTTTTTATTTTCTTACTTTCTTACTTTTTTCTTTTTGTTTATTTTTATTTTTACCTTTTTTTGTATTTTATTTATTTTTTCATTTATTTTTCATTTATATTTTAAAAAATTTTTATAAAGTTCAAAAATTTTTTTTTTATTTTTTTATTTTCTTATTTTCTTTCTACTTTGTATTTTTTTAATAACTTTTTCCCTTCACAATTTTCCTTCTTTTTGCTTTTTTTTCATATGATTTCCTTTTTACTTGTTTTAAAATTTTTTATTTTTCTCTTCTTTATTCCAATTCTTTTGCCTTTTCTTTTTTTTTTCCCCTCAAATTTCCTTTCATTTCTTATTTGCATTTTTAAATTCTCATACTTTTTTTATTTTGCATTAACTTTTCTCTTTTTTAATTTTTTGTCTGACTTTTTATATTGTTAGGTCTTCTATGTTTTTCAATTTTTTGTATTTTTTAAACTATTTTTTTTTCATTTTGTCATTCCATTTCATTTTTGAAAATTTTATTCGATTTCTGTCCTTTTTATATTTTTTGTTGTATTTTTTTTCTTTTTCTGTGCTTTATTTATCTTTTTTCGTTTTCTATATTTATTTTTTATTTTCTTTCTTTGTTTATAGTTTTATAAATTTTTATAAAGTTTTGGGAATTTTTTATTTTTCTATCTTTTTTTCTTTTATCATTCTTGGTTATTTTCTTTTGCATTTTTATAATTTTACACTAACTTTTTCTCCTTTCAAATTTTTCTTCTTTTTTTTATGTGCTTTTTTTTTTTTTGTTTTTTCACTTTTTCCTTTGTTTTGAAATTTTCTATAAATTTTTTTCTTTTTCTTTTCTTTCATATTTTTGCCTCTTCATTTTTTTTCTCAAAATTTATTTTATGTATTTTGTATTTTCCTTTTTTATTTTTTTCTTGCTTTTTCTTAAATCTTTTTGTTCACACCTTTTTTTTTTATTTCTTCTTTATAATTTTAAAACCTCAAACTTCTTTTTTTGTCACTTTCTTTTATTTTTATTCATATTTTTTATTAACTTTTATTTTATTTTTCATCTTTCATATTTTATATCTTTGTCCTCTATTTGTTATATATTTTTTTTGTTTTTCTTTGTACATTCTAAACTAAAAGTTTTTTCCATTTTATATTTGAAATTTTTATTCATTTTGTCTTTTTATATTTTTTTTGATTCGCTAATTTTTTATTTTCTTACTTTGTTACTTTTTTCTTTTTGTTTATTTTTATTTTTACCTTTTTTCGTATTTTTTTTAATTTTTTCCCTTAATTTATTTTTTCATTTATATTTTAAAAAATTTTTATAAAGTTCAAAAATTTTTATTTTTATTTTTTATTTTCTTATTTTTTAATAACTTTTTCCCTTCACAATTTTCCTTCCTTTTGCTTTTTTTTTTCATATGCTTTCATTTTTACTTGCTTTTTCTTAAATATTTTTGTTCACACTTTTTTTTTTTAATTTCTTCTTTATAATTTTAAAACCTCAAACTTCTTTTTTTGTCACTTTCTTTTATTTTTCATCTTTCATATTTTATATCTTTGTCCTCTATTTGTTATATTTTTTTTTTGTTTTTCTTTGTACATTCTAAACTAAAAGTTCTTTCCATTTTATATTTGAAATTTTTATTCATTTTGTCTTATTATATTTTTTTGATTCGCTAATTTTTTATTTTCTTACTTTGTTACTTTTTCCTTTTTTCATATTTTATTTAATTTTTTCCCTTAATTTATTTTTTCATTTATTTTTTTTTATATTTTAAAAAATTTTTATAAAGTTCAAAATTTTTTTTTTATTTTTTTATTTTCTTATTTTTTTTTCTACTTTGTAATTATTTAAAAACTTTTTCCCTTCACAATTTTCCTTCTTTTTGCTTTTTTTTTTTTTAATATGCTTTCATTTTTACTTGTTTTAAGTTTTTTGTTGTTTTAAAATTTTTTATTTTTCTGTTTTTTCTTCCTATTCTTTTGTTGCTTTCCTTTTTTTTTTTTTCCCTCAAATTTCCTTTCATTTCTTATTTGCGTTTTAAATACTCATACTTTTTCTTATTTTGCGTTAACTTTTCTCTTTTTTAATTTTTTATCTGACTTTTTATATTGTTAGGTCTTATATGTTTTTCAATTTTTTGTATTTTTTAAACTATTCTTTTTTCATTTTGTCATTCCATTTCAGTTTTGAAATTTTTATTCAATTTTTGCCCTTTTTATATTTTTATTTTTCTATCTTTTTTTCTTTTATCATTCTTGGTTATTTTCTATTGCATTTTTATAATTTTTCATTAACTTTTTCTCCTTTCAAATTTTTCTTCTTTTTTCTATGTGCTTTCATTTTGTCTTTTTATTTTTTTTTATTCGCTAATTTTTTATTTTCTTACTTTGTTACTTTTTTATTTTTTCCTTTTTTCGTATTTTATTTAATTTTTTCCCTTGATTTATTTTTTATTTATATTTTAGAAAATTTTTATAAAGTTCAATTTTTTTCTTATTTTTTGAATCTTTTTTATTTTTTTTTCTACTTTGTAATTTTTTAATAACTTTTTCCCTTCACAATTTTCCTTCTTCTTGTTTTTTTTTTTCATGTACTTTCATTTTTTCTTGTTTTAATTTTTTCGTTCTTTTAAAATTTTTTATTTTTCTGTTTTTTATTCCAAAGCTTTTGTCTTTTCTTGCTATTCTATTTTTTTTTCCCACAAATTTCCTTTCATTTCTTATTTCTGTTTTAAATTCTCATAATTTTTTTATTTTGCATTAACTTTTCTCTTTTTTAATTTTTTGTCTGACTTTTTATATTGTTAGGTCTTATATGTTTTTCAATTTTCTGTATTTTTTAAACTATTTTTTTTTCTTTTTGTCATTCCATTTCATTTTTGAAATTTTTATTCAAATTTTGTCCTTTTTTCTTTTCTTACTTTTTATATTTTTTGTTGTATTTTTGTTTTTTTTCTTTTTTTGTGCTTGATTTATCTTTTTTCTGTTGCTTTCATTTTTTTATTTTCTTTCTTTGTTTATAATTTCATAAGTTTTTATAAAGTTTTGGAATTTTTTATTTTTCTATCTTGTTTACTTTTATCATTCTCGGTTATTTTCTATTGCATTTTTATAATTTTTCATTAACTTTTTCTCCTTTCAAATTTTTCTTCTTTTTTTTATGTGCTTTCATTTTTTTTTTGTTCACTTTTTCCTTTGTTTTAAAATTTTCTATAAATTTTTTTCTTTTTCTTTTCTTTCATATTTTTGCCTCTTCATTTTTTATTTTTTTCTTCTTTTTCTCATTTTTTCTCAAATTTTATTTTATGTATTTTGTATTTTGTATTTTGTATTTTCATTTTTTATTTTTTTTTGCTTTTTCTTAAATCTTTTTGTTCACACTTTTTTTTATTTCTTCTTTATAATTTTAAAACCTCAAACTTCTTTTTTTGTGCACTTTCTTTTATTTTTATTTATATTTTTTATTAACTTTAATTTTATTTTTCATTTTTCATATTTTATATCTTCGTCCTCTATTTGTTATATTTTTTCGTTATTCTTTGTACATTCTAAACTAAAAGTTTTTTCCATTTTATATTTGAAATTTTTATTCATTTTGTCTTTTTATATTTTTTTGATTCGCTAATTTTTTATTTTCTTACTTTCTTACTTTTTTCTTTTTGTTTATTTTTATTTTTACCTTTTTTTGTATTTTATTTATTTTTTCATTTATTTTTCATTTATATTTTAAAAAATTTTTATAAAGTTCAAAAATTTTTTTTTTATTTTTTTATTTTCTTATTTTCTTTCTACTTTGTATTTTTTTAATAACTTTTTCCCTTCACAATTTTCCTTCTTTTTGCTTTTTTTTCATATGATTTCCTTTTTACTTGTTTTAAAATTTTTTATTTTTCTCTTCTTTATTCCAATTCTTTTGCCTTTTCTTTTTTTTTTCCCCTCAAATTTCCTTTCATTTCTTATTTGCATTTTTAAATTCTCATACTTTTTTTATTTTGCATTAACTTTTCTCTTTTTTAATTTTTTGTCTGACTTTTTATATTGTTAGGTCTTCTATGTTTTTCAATTTTTTGTATTTTTTAAACTATTTTTTTTTCATTTTGTCATTCCATTTCATTTTTGAAAATTTTATTCGATTTCTGTCCTTTTTATATTTTTTGTTGTATTTTTTTTCTTTTTCTGTGCTTTATTTATCTTTTTTCGTTTTCTATATTTATTTTTTATTTTCTTTCTTTGTTTATAGTTTTATAAATTTTTATAAAGTTTTGGGAATTTTTTATTTTTCTATCTTTTTTTCTTTTATCATTCTTGGTTATTTTCTTTTGCATTTTTATAATTTTACACTAACTTTTTCTCCTTTCAAATTTTTCTTCTTTTTTTTATGTGCTTTTTTTTTTTTTGTTTTTTCACTTTTTCCTTTGTTTTGAAATTTTCTATAAATTTTTTTCTTTTTCTTTTCTTTCATATTTTTGCCTCTTCATTTTTTTTCTCAAAATTTATTTTATGTATTTTGTATTTTCCTTTTTTATTTTTTTCTTGCTTTTTCTTAAATCTTTTTGTTCACACCTTTTTTTTTTATTTCTTCTTTATAATTTTAAAACCTCAAACTTCTTTTTTTGTCACTTTCTTTTATTTTTATTCATATTTTTTATTAACTTTTATTTTATTTTTCATCTTTCATATTTTATATCTTTGTCCTCTATTTGTTATATATTTTTTTTGTTTTTCTTTGTACATTCTAAACTAAAAGTTTTTTCCATTTTATATTTGAAATTTTTATTCATTTTGTCTTTTTATATTTTTTTTGATTCGCTAATTTTTTATTTTCTTACTTTGTTACTTTTTTCTTTTTGTTTATTTTTATTTTTACCTTTTTTCGTATTTTTTTTAATTTTTTCCCTTAATTTATTTTTTCATTTATATTTTAAAAAATTTTTATAAAGTTCAAAAATTTTTATTTTTATTTTTTATTTTCTTATTTTTTAATAACTTTTTCCCTTCACAATTTTCCTTCCTTTTGCTTTTTTTTTTCATATGCTTTCATTTTTACTTGCTTTTTCTTAAATATTTTTGTTCACACTTTTTTTTTTTTATTTCTTCTTTATAATTTTAAAACCTCAAACTTCTTTTTTTGTCACTTTCTTTTATTTTTCATCTTTCATATTTTATATCTTTGTCCTCTATTTGTTATATTTTTTTTTTGTTTTTCTTTGTACATTCTAAACTAAAAGTTCTTTCCATTTTATATTTGAAATTTTTATTCATTTTGTCTTATTATATTTTTTTGATTCGCTAATTTTTTATTTTCTTACTTTGTTACTTTTTCCTTTTTTCATATTTTATTTAATTTTTTCCCTTAATTTATTTTTTCATTTATTTTTTTTTATATTTTAAAAAATTTTTATAAAGTTCAAAATTTTTTTTTTATTTTTTTATTTTCTTATTTTTTTTTCTACTTTGTAATTATTTAAAAACTTTTTCCCTTCACAATTTTCCTTCTTTTTGCTTTTTTTTTTTTTAATATGCTTTCATTTTTACTTGTTTTAAGTTTTTTGTTGTTTTAAAATTTTTTATTTTTCTGTTTTTTCTTCCTATTCTTTTGTTGCTTTCCTTTTTTTTTTTTTCCCTCAAATTTCCTTTCATTTCTTATTTGCGTTTTAAATACTCATACTTTTTCTTATTTTGCGTTAACTTTTCTCTTTTTTAATTTTTTATCTGACTTTTTATATTGTTAGGTCTTATATGTTTTTCAATTTTTTGTATTTTTTAAACTATTCTTTTTTCATTTTGTCATTCCATTTCAGTTTTGAAATTTTTATTCAATTTTTGCCCTTTTTATATTTTTATTTTTCTATCTTTTTTTCTTTTATCATTCTTGGTTATTTTCTATTGCATTTTTATAATTTTTCATTAACTTTTTCTCCTTTCAAATTTTTCTTCTTTTTTCTATGTGCTTTCATTTTGTCTTTTTATTTTTTTTTATTCGCTAATTTTTTATTTTCTTACTTTGTTACTTTTTTATTTTTTCCTTTTTTCGTATTTTATTTAATTTTTTCCCTTGATTTATTTTTTATTTATATTTTAGAAAATTTTTATAAAGTTCAATTTTTTTCTTATTTTTTGAATCTTTTTTATTTTTTTTTCTACTTTGTAATTTTTTAATAACTTTTTCCCTTCACAATTTTCCTTCTTCTTGTTTTTTTTTTTCATGTACTTTCATTTTTTCTTGTTTTAATTTTTTCGTTCTTTTAAAATTTTTTATTTTTCTGTTTTTTATTCCAAAGCTTTTGTCTTTTCTTGCTATTCTATTTTTTTTTCCCACAAATTTCCTTTCATTTCTTATTTCTGTTTTAAATTCTCATAATTTTTTTATTTTGCATTAACTTTTCTCTTTTTTAATTTTTTGTCTGACTTTTTATATTGTTAGGTCTTATATGTTTTTCAATTTTCTGTATTTTTTAAACTATTTTTTTTTCTTTTTGTCATTCCATTTCATTTTTGAAATTTTTATTCAAATTTTGTCCTTTTTTCTTTTCTTACTTTTTATATTTTTTGTTGTATTTTTGTTTTTTTTCTTTTTTTGTGCTTGATTTATCTTTTTTCTGTTGCTTTCATTTTTTTATTTTCTTTCTTTGTTTATAATTTCATAAGTTTTTATAAAGTTTTGGAATTTTTTATTTTTCTATCTTGTTTACTTTTATCATTCTCGGTTATTTTCTATTGCATTTTTATAATTTTTCATTAACTTTTTCTCCTTTCAAATTTTTCTTCTTTTTTTTATGTGCTTTCATTTTTTTTTTGTTCACTTTTTCCTTTGTTTTAAAATTTTCTATAAATTTTTTTCTTTTTCTTTTCTTTCATATTTTTGCCTCTTCATTTTTTATTTTTTTCTTCTTTTTCTCATTTTTTCTCAAATTTTATTTTATGTATTTTGTATTTTGTATTTTGTATTTTCATTTTTTATTTTTTTTTGCTTTTTCTTAAATCTTTTTGTTCACACTTTTTTTTATTTCTTCTTTATAATTTTAAAACCTCAAACTTCTTTTTTTGTGCACTTTCTTTTATTTTTATTTATATTTTTTATTAACTTTAATTTTATTTTTCATTTTTCATATTTTATATCTTCGTCCTCTATTTGTTATATTTTTTCGTTATTCTTTGTACATTCTAAACTAAAAGTTTTTTCCATTTTATATTTGAAATTTTTATTCATTTTGTCTTTTTATATTTTTTTGATTCGCTAATTTTTTATTTTCTTACTTTCTTACTTTTTTCTTTTTGTTTATTTTTATTTTTACCTTTTTTTGTATTTTATTTATTTTTTCATTTATTTTTCATTTATATTTTAAAAAATTTTTATAAAGTTCAAAAATTTTTTTTTTATTTTTTTATTTTCTTATTTTCTTTCTACTTTGTATTTTTTTAATAACTTTTTCCCTTCACAATTTTCCTTCTTTTTGCTTTTTTTTCATATGATTTCCTTTTTACTTGTTTTAAAATTTTTTATTTTTCTCTTCTTTATTCCAATTCTTTTGCCTTTTCTTTTTTTTTTCCCCTCAAATTTCCTTTCATTTCTTATTTGCATTTTTAAATTCTCATACTTTTTTTATTTTGCATTAACTTTTCTCTTTTTTAATTTTTTGTCTGACTTTTTATATTGTTAGGTCTTCTATGTTTTTCAATTTTTTGTATTTTTTAAACTATTTTTTTTTCATTTTGTCATTCCATTTCATTTTTGAAAATTTTATTCGATTTCTGTCCTTTTTATATTTTTTGTTGTATTTTTTTTCTTTTTCTGTGCTTTATTTATCTTTTTTCGTTTTCTATATTTATTTTTTATTTTCTTTCTTTGTTTATAGTTTTATAAATTTTTATAAAGTTTTGGGAATTTTTTATTTTTCTATCTTTTTTTCTTTTATCATTCTTGGTTATTTTCTTTTGCATTTTTATAATTTTACACTAACTTTTTCTCCTTTCAAATTTTTCTTCTTTTTTTTATGTGCTTTTTTTTTTTTTGTTTTTTCACTTTTTCCTTTGTTTTGAAATTTTCTATAAATTTTTTTCTTTTTCTTTTCTTTCATATTTTTGCCTCTTCATTTTTTTTCTCAAAATTTATTTTATGTATTTTGTATTTTCCTTTTTTATTTTTTTCTTGCTTTTTCTTAAATCTTTTTGTTCACACCTTTTTTTTTTATTTCTTCTTTATAATTTTAAAACCTCAAACTTCTTTTTTTGTCACTTTCTTTTATTTTTATTCATATTTTTTATTAACTTTTATTTTATTTTTCATCTTTCATATTTTATATCTTTGTCCTCTATTTGTTATATATTTTTTTTGTTTTTCTTTGTACATTCTAAACTAAAAGTTTTTTCCATTTTATATTTGAAATTTTTATTCATTTTGTCTTTTTATATTTTTTTTGATTCGCTAATTTTTTATTTTCTTACTTTGTTACTTTTTTCTTTTTGTTTATTTTTATTTTTACCTTTTTTCGTATTTTTTTTAATTTTTTCCCTTAATTTATTTTTTCATTTATATTTTAAAAAATTTTTATAAAGTTCAAAAATTTTTATTTTTATTTTTTATTTTCTTATTTTTTAATAACTTTTTCCCTTCACAATTTTCCTTCCTTTTGCTTTTTTTTTTCATATGCTTTCATTTTTACTTGCTTTTTCTTAAATATTTTTGTTCACACTTTTTTTTTTTTATTTCTTCTTTATAATTTTAAAACCTCAAACTTCTTTTTTTGTCACTTTCTTTTATTTTTCATCTTTCATATTTTATATCTTTGTCCTCTATTTGTTATATTTTTTTTTTGTTTTTCTTTGTACATTCTAAACTAAAAGTTCTTTCCATTTTATATTTGAAATTTTTATTCATTTTGTCTTATTATATTTTTTTGATTCGCTAATTTTTTATTTTCTTACTTTGTTACTTTTTCCTTTTTTCATATTTTATTTAATTTTTTCCCTTAATTTATTTTTTCATTTATTTTTTTTTATATTTTAAAAAATTTTTATAAAGTTCAAAATTTTTTTTTTATTTTTTTATTTTCTTATTTTTTTTTCTACTTTGTAATTATTTAAAAACTTTTTCCCTTCACAATTTTCCTTCTTTTTGCTTTTTTTTTTTTTAATATGCTTTCATTTTTACTTGTTTTAAGTTTTTTGTTGTTTTAAAATTTTTTATTTTTCTGTTTTTTCTTCCTATTCTTTTGTTGCTTTCCTTTTTTTTTTTTTCCCTCAAATTTCCTTTCATTTCTTATTTGCGTTTTAAATACTCATACTTTTTCTTATTTTGCGTTAACTTTTCTCTTTTTTAATTTTTTATCTGACTTTTTATATTGTTAGGTCTTATATGTTTTTCAATTTTTTGTATTTTTTAAACTATTCTTTTTTCATTTTGTCATTCCATTTCAGTTTTGAAATTTTTATTCAATTTTTGCCCTTTTTATATTTTTATTTTTCTATCTTTTTTTCTTTTATCATTCTTGGTTATTTTCTATTGCATTTTTATAATTTTTCATTAACTTTTTCTCCTTTCAAATTTTTCTTCTTTTTTCTATGTGCTTTCATTTTGTCTTTTTATTTTTTTTTATTCGCTAATTTTTTATTTTCTTACTTTGTTACTTTTTTATTTTTTCCTTTTTTCGTATTTTATTTAATTTTTTCCCTTGATTTATTTTTTATTTATATTTTAGAAAATTTTTATAAAGTTCAATTTTTTTCTTATTTTTTGAATCTTTTTTATTTTTTTTTCTACTTTGTAATTTTTTAATAACTTTTTCCCTTCACAATTTTCCTTCTTCTTGTTTTTTTTTTTCATGTACTTTCATTTTTTCTTGTTTTAATTTTTTCGTTCTTTTAAAATTTTTTATTTTTCTGTTTTTTATTCCAAAGCTTTTGTCTTTTCTTGCTATTCTATTTTTTTTTCCCACAAATTTCCTTTCATTTCTTATTTCTGTTTTAAATTCTCATAATTTTTTTATTTTGCATTAACTTTTCTCTTTTTTAATTTTTTGTCTGACTTTTTATATTGTTAGGTCTTATATGTTTTTCAATTTTCTGTATTTTTTAAACTATTTTTTTTTCTTTTTGTCATTCCATTTCATTTTTGAAATTTTTATTCAAATTTTGTCCTTTTTTCTTTTCTTACTTTTTATATTTTTTGTTGTATTTTTGTTTTTTTTCTTTTTTTGTGCTTGATTTATCTTTTTTCTGTTGCTTTCATTTTTTTATTTTCTTTCTTTGTTTATAATTTCATAAGTTTTTATAAAGTTTTGGAATTTTTTATTTTTCTATCTTGTTTACTTTTATCATTCTCGGTTATTTTCTATTGCATTTTTATAATTTTTCATTAACTTTTTCTCCTTTCAAATTTTTCTTCTTTTTTTTATGTGCTTTCATTTTTTTTTTGTTCACTTTTTCCTTTGTTTTAAAATTTTCTATAAATTTTTTTCTTTTTCTTTTCTTTCATATTTTTGCCTCTTCATTTTTTATTTTTTTCTTCTTTTTCTCATTTTTTCTCAAATTTTATTTTATGTATTTTGTATTTTGTATTTTGTATTTTCATTTTTTATTTTTTTTTGCTTTTTCTTAAATCTTTTTGTTCACACTTTTTTTTATTTCTTCTTTATAATTTTAAAACCTCAAACTTCTTTTTTTGTGCACTTTCTTTTATTTTTATTTATATTTTTTATTAACTTTAATTTTATTTTTCATTTTTCATATTTTATATCTTCGTCCTCTATTTGTTATATTTTTTCGTTATTCTTTGTACATTCTAAACTAAAAGTTTTTTCCATTTTATATTTGAAATTTTTATTCATTTTGTCTTTTTATATTTTTTTGATTCGCTAATTTTTTATTTTCTTACTTTCTTACTTTTTTCTTTTTGTTTATTTTTATTTTTACCTTTTTTTGTATTTTATTTATTTTTTCATTTATTTTTCATTTATATTTTAAAAAATTTTTATAAAGTTCAAAAATTTTTTTTTTATTTTTTTATTTTCTTATTTTCTTTCTACTTTGTATTTTTTTAATAACTTTTTCCCTTCACAATTTTCCTTCTTTTTGCTTTTTTTTCATATGATTTCCTTTTTACTTGTTTTAAAATTTTTTATTTTTCTCTTCTTTATTCCAATTCTTTTGCCTTTTCTTTTTTTTTTCCCCTCAAATTTCCTTTCATTTCTTATTTGCATTTTTAAATTCTCATACTTTTTTTATTTTGCATTAACTTTTCTCTTTTTTAATTTTTTGTCTGACTTTTTATATTGTTAGGTCTTCTATGTTTTTCAATTTTTTGTATTTTTTAAACTATTTTTTTTTCATTTTGTCATTCCATTTCATTTTTGAAAATTTTATTCGATTTCTGTCCTTTTTATATTTTTTGTTGTATTTTTTTTCTTTTTCTGTGCTTTATTTATCTTTTTTCGTTTTCTATATTTATTTTTTATTTTCTTTCTTTGTTTATAGTTTTATAAATTTTTATAAAGTTTTGGGAATTTTTTATTTTTCTATCTTTTTTTCTTTTATCATTCTTGGTTATTTTCTTTTGCATTTTTATAATTTTACACTAACTTTTTCTCCTTTCAAATTTTTCTTCTTTTTTTTATGTGCTTTTTTTTTTTTTGTTTTTTCACTTTTTCCTTTGTTTTGAAATTTTCTATAAATTTTTTTCTTTTTCTTTTCTTTCATATTTTTGCCTCTTCATTTTTTTTCTCAAAATTTATTTTATGTATTTTGTATTTTCCTTTTTTATTTTTTTCTTGCTTTTTCTTAAATCTTTTTGTTCACACCTTTTTTTTTTATTTCTTCTTTATAATTTTAAAACCTCAAACTTCTTTTTTTGTCACTTTCTTTTATTTTTATTCATATTTTTTATTAACTTTTATTTTATTTTTCATCTTTCATATTTTATATCTTTGTCCTCTATTTGTTATATATTTTTTTTGTTTTTCTTTGTACATTCTAAACTAAAAGTTTTTTCCATTTTATATTTGAAATTTTTATTCATTTTGTCTTTTTATATTTTTTTTGATTCGCTAATTTTTTATTTTCTTACTTTGTTACTTTTTTCTTTTTGTTTATTTTTATTTTTACCTTTTTTCGTATTTTTTTTAATTTTTTCCCTTAATTTATTTTTTCATTTATATTTTAAAAAATTTTTATAAAGTTCAAAAATTTTTATTTTTATTTTTTATTTTCTTATTTTTTAATAACTTTTTCCCTTCACAATTTTCCTTCCTTTTGCTTTTTTTTTTCATATGCTTTCATTTTTACTTGCTTTTTCTTAAATATTTTTGTTCACACTTTTTTTTTTTTATTTCTTCTTTATAATTTTAAAACCTCAAACTTCTTTTTTTGTCACTTTCTTTTATTTTTCATCTTTCATATTTTATATCTTTGTCCTCTATTTGTTATATTTTTTTTTTGTTTTTCTTTGTACATTCTAAACTAAAAGTTCTTTCCATTTTATATTTGAAATTTTTATTCATTTTGTCTTATTATATTTTTTTGATTCGCTAATTTTTTATTTTCTTACTTTGTTACTTTTTCCTTTTTTCATATTTTATTTAATTTTTTCCCTTAATTTATTTTTTCATTTATTTTTTTTTATATTTTAAAAAATTTTTATAAAGTTCAAAATTTTTTTTTTATTTTTTTATTTTCTTATTTTTTTTTCTACTTTGTAATTATTTAAAAACTTTTTCCCTTCACAATTTTCCTTCTTTTTGCTTTTTTTTTTTTTAATATGCTTTCATTTTTACTTGTTTTAAGTTTTTTGTTGTTTTAAAATTTTTTATTTTTCTGTTTTTTCTTCCTATTCTTTTGTTGCTTTCCTTTTTTTTTTTTTCCCTCAAATTTCCTTTCATTTCTTATTTGCGTTTTAAATACTCATACTTTTTCTTATTTTGCGTTAACTTTTCTCTTTTTTAATTTTTTATCTGACTTTTTATATTGTTAGGTCTTATATGTTTTTCAATTTTTTGTATTTTTTAAACTATTCTTTTTTCATTTTGTCATTCCATTTCAGTTTTGAAATTTTTATTCAATTTTTGCCCTTTTTATATTTTTATTTTTCTATCTTTTTTTCTTTTATCATTCTTGGTTATTTTCTATTGCATTTTTATAATTTTTCATTAACTTTTTCTCCTTTCAAATTTTTCTTCTTTTTTCTATGTGCTTTCATTTTGTCTTTTTATTTTTTTTTATTCGCTAATTTTTTATTTTCTTACTTTGTTACTTTTTTATTTTTTTCCTTTTTTCGTATTTTATTTAATTTTTTCCCTTGATTTATTTTTTATTTATATTTTAGAAAATTTTTATAAAGTTCAATTTTTTTCTTATTTTTTGAATCTTTTTTATTTTTTTTTCTACTTTGTAATTTTTTAATAACTTTTTCCCTTCACAATTTTCCTTCTTCTTGTTTTTTTTTTTCATGTACTTTCATTTTTTCTTGTTTTAATTTTTTCGTTCTTTTAAAATTTTTTATTTTTCTGTTTTTTATTCCAAAGCTTTTGTCTTTTCTTGCTATTCTATTTTTTTTTCCCACAAATTTCCTTTCATTTCTTATTTCTGTTTTAAATTCTCATAATTTTTTTATTTTGCATTAACTTTTCTCTTTTTTAATTTTTTGTCTGACTTTTTATATTGTTAGGTCTTATATGTTTTTCAATTTTCTGTATTTTTTAAACTATTTTTTTTTCTTTTTGTCATTCCATTTCATTTTTGAAATTTTTATTCAAATTTTGTCCTTTTTTCTTTTCTTACTTTTTATATTTTTTGTTGTATTTTTGTTTTTTTTCTTTTTTTGTGCTTGATTTATCTTTTTTCTGTTGCTTTCATTTTTTTATTTTCTTTCTTTGTTTATAATTTCATAAGTTTTTATAAAGTTTTGGAATTTTTTATTTTTCTATCTTGTTTACTTTTATCATTCTCGGTTATTTTCTATTGCATTTTTATAATTTTTCATTAACTTTTTCTCCTTTCAAATTTTTCTTCTTTTTTTTATGTGCTTTCATTTTTTTTTTTGTTCACTTTTTCCTTTGTTTTAAAATTTTCTATAAATTTTTTTCTTTTTCTTTTCTTTCATATTTTTGCCTCTTCATTTTTTATTTTTTTCTTCTTTTTCTCATTTTTTCTCAAATTTTATTTTATGTATTTTGTATTTTGTATTTTGTATTTTCATTTTTTATTTTTTTTTGCTTTTTCTTAAATCTTTTTGTTCACACTTTTTTTTATTTCTTCTTTATAATTTTAAAACCTCAAACTTCTTTTTTTGTGCACTTTCTTTTATTTTTATTTATATTTTTTATTAACTTTAATTTTATTTTTCATTTTTCATATTTTATATCTTCGTCCTCTATTTGTTATATTTTTTCGTTATTCTTTGTACATTCTAAACTAAAAGTTTTTTCCATTTTATATTTGAAATTTTTATTCATTTTGTCTTTTTATATTTTTTTGATTCGCTAATTTTTTATTTTCTTACTTTCTTACTTTTTTCTTTTTGTTTATTTTTATTTTTACCTTTTTTTGTATTTTATTTATTTTTTCATTTATTTTTCATTTATATTTTAAAAAATTTTTATAAAGTTCAAAAATTTTTTTTTTATTTTTTTATTTTCTTATTTTCTTTCTACTTTGTATTTTTTTAATAACTTTTTCCCTTCACAATTTTCCTTCTTTTTGCTTTTTTTTCATATGATTTCCTTTTTACTTGTTTTAAAATTTTTTATTTTTCTCTTCTTTATTCCAATTCTTTTGCCTTTTCTTTTTTTTTTCCCCTCAAATTTCCTTTCATTTCTTATTTGCATTTTTAAATTCTCATACTTTTTTTATTTTGCATTAACTTTTCTCTTTTTTAATTTTTTGTCTGACTTTTTATATTGTTAGGTCTTCTATGTTTTTCAATTTTTTGTATTTTTTAAACTATTTTTTTTTCATTTTGTCATTCCATTTCATTTTTGAAAATTTTATTCGATTTCTGTCCTTTTTATATTTTTTGTTGTATTTTTTTTCTTTTTCTGTGCTTTATTTATCTTTTTTCGTTTTCTATATTTATTTTTTATTTTCTTTCTTTGTTTATAGTTTTATAAATTTTTATAAAGTTTTGGGAATTTTTTATTTTTCTATCTTTTTTTCTTTTATCATTCTTGGTTATTTTCTTTTGCATTTTTATAATTTTACACTAACTTTTTCTCCTTTCAAATTTTTCTTCTTTTTTTTATGTGCTTTTTTTTTTTTTGTTTTTTCACTTTTTCCTTTGTTTTGAAATTTTCTATAAATTTTTTTCTTTTTCTTTTCTTTCATATTTTTGCCTCTTCATTTTTTTTCTCAAAATTTATTTTATGTATTTTGTATTTTCCTTTTTTATTTTTTTCTTGCTTTTTCTTAAATCTTTTTGTTCACACCTTTTTTTTTTATTTCTTCTTTATAATTTTAAAACCTCAAACTTCTTTTTTTGTCACTTTCTTTTATTTTTATTCATATTTTTTATTAACTTTTATTTTATTTTTCATCTTTCATATTTTATATCTTTGTCCTCTATTTGTTATATATTTTTTTTGTTTTTCTTTGTACATTCTAAACTAAAAGTTTTTTCCATTTTATATTTGAAATTTTTATTCATTTTGTCTTTTTATATTTTTTTTGATTCGCTAATTTTTTATTTTCTTACTTTGTTACTTTTTTCTTTTTGTTTATTTTTATTTTTACCTTTTTTCGTATTTTTTTTAATTTTTTCCCTTAATTTATTTTTTCATTTATATTTTAAAAAATTTTTATAAAGTTCAAAAATTTTTATTTTTATTTTTTATTTTCTTATTTTTTAATAACTTTTTCCCTTCACAATTTTCCTTCCTTTTGCTTTTTTTTTTCATATGCTTTCATTTTTACTTGCTTTTTCTTAAATATTTTTGTTCACACTTTTTTTTTTTTATTTCTTCTTTATAATTTTAAAACCTCAAACTTCTTTTTTTGTCACTTTCTTTTATTTTTCATCTTTCATATTTTATATCTTTGTCCTCTATTTGTTATATTTTTTTTTTGTTTTTCTTTGTACATTCTAAACTAAAAGTTCTTTCCATTTTATATTTGAAATTTTTATTCATTTTGTCTTATTATATTTTTTTGATTCGCTAATTTTTTATTTTCTTACTTTGTTACTTTTTCCTTTTTTCATATTTTATTTAATTTTTTCCCTTAATTTATTTTTTCATTTATTTTTTTTTATATTTTAAAAAATTTTTATAAAGTTCAAAATTTTTTTTTTATTTTTTTATTTTCTTATTTTTTTTTCTACTTTGTAATTATTTAAAAACTTTTTCCCTTCACAATTTTCCTTCTTTTTGCTTTTTTTTTTTTTAATATGCTTTCATTTTTACTTGTTTTAAGTTTTTTGTTGTTTTAAAATTTTTTATTTTTCTGTTTTTTCTTCCTATTCTTTTGTTGCTTTCCTTTTTTTTTTTTTCCCTCAAATTTCCTTTCATTTCTTATTTGCGTTTTAAATACTCATACTTTTTCTTATTTTGCGTTAACTTTTCTCTTTTTTAATTTTTTATCTGACTTTTTATATTGTTAGGTCTTATATGTTTTTCAATTTTTTGTATTTTTTAAACTATTCTTTTTTCATTTTGTCATTCCATTTCAGTTTTGAAATTTTTATTCAATTTTTGCCCTTTTTATATTTTTATTTTTCTATCTTTTTTTCTTTTATCATTCTTGGTTATTTTCTATTGCATTTTTATAATTTTTCATTAACTTTTTCTCCTTTCAAATTTTTCTTCTTTTTTCTATGTGCTTTCATTTTGTCTTTTTATTTTTTTTTATTCGCTAATTTTTTATTTTCTTACTTTGTTACTTTTTTATTTTTTCCTTTTTTCGTATTTTATTTAATTTTTTCCCTTGATTTATTTTTTATTTATATTTTAGAAAATTTTTATAAAGTTCAATTTTTTTCTTATTTTTTGAATCTTTTTTATTTTTTTTTCTACTTTGTAATTTTTTAATAACTTTTTCCCTTCACAATTTTCCTTCTTCTTGTTTTTTTTTTTCATGTACTTTCATTTTTTCTTGTTTTAATTTTTTCGTTCTTTTAAAATTTTTTATTTTTCTGTTTTTTATTCCAAAGCTTTTGTCTTTTCTTGCTATTCTATTTTTTTTTCCCACAAATTTCCTTTCATTTCTTATTTCTGTTTTAAATTCTCATAATTTTTTTATTTTGCATTAACTTTTCTCTTTTTTAATTTTTTGTCTGACTTTTTATATTGTTAGGTCTTATATGTTTTTCAATTTTCTGTATTTTTTAAACTATTTTTTTTTCTTTTTGTCATTCCATTTCATTTTTGAAATTTTTATTCAAATTTTGTCCTTTTTTCTTTTCTTACTTTTTATATTTTTTGTTGTATTTTTTTTTTTTTCTTTTTTTGTGCTTGATTTATCTTTTTTCTGTTGCTTTCATTTTTTTATTTTCTTTCTTTGTTTATAATTTCATAAGTTTTTATAAAGTTTTGGAATTTTTTATTTTTCTATCTTGTTTACTTTTATCATTCTCGGTTATTTTCTATTGCATTTTTATAATTTTTCATTAACTTTTTCTCCTTTCAAATTTTTCTTCTTTTTTTTATGTGCTTTCATTTTTTTTTTGTTCACTTTTTCCTTTGTTTTAAAATTTTCTATAAATTTTTTTCTTTTTCTTTTCTTTCATATTTTTGCCTCTTCATTTTTTATTTTTTTCTTCTTTTTCTCATTTTTTCTCAAATTTTATTTTATGTATTTTGTATTTTGTATTTTGTATTTTCATTTTTTATTTTTTTTTGCTTTTTCTTAAATCTTTTTGTTCACACTTTTTTTTATTTCTTCTTTATAATTTTAAAACCTCAAACTTCTTTTTTTGTGCACTTTCTTTTATTTTTATTTATATTTTTTATTAACTTTAATTTTATTTTTCATTTTTCATATTTTATATCTTCGTCCTCTATTTGTTATATTTTTTCGTTATTCTTTGTACATTCTAAACTAAAAGTTTTTTCCATTTTATATTTGAAATTTTTATTCATTTTGTCTTTTTATATTTTTTTGATTCGCTAATTTTTTATTTTCTTACTTTCTTACTTTTTTCTTTTTGTTTATTTTTATTTTTACCTTTTTTTGTATTTTATTTATTTTTTCATTTATTTTTCATTTATATTTTAAAAAATTTTTATAAAGTTCAAAAATTTTTTTTTTATTTTTTTATTTTCTTATTTTCTTTCTACTTTGTATTTTTTTAATAACTTTTTCCCTTCACAATTTTCCTTCTTTTTGCTTTTTTTTCATATGATTTCCTTTTTACTTGTTTTAAAATTTTTTATTTTTCTCTTCTTTATTCCAATTCTTTTGCCTTTTCTTTTTTTTTTCCCCTCAAATTTCCTTTCATTTCTTATTTGCATTTTTAAATTCTCATACTTTTTTTATTTTGCATTAACTTTTCTCTTTTTTAATTTTTTGTCTGACTTTTTATATTGTTAGGTCTTCTATGTTTTTCAATTTTTTGTATTTTTTAAACTATTTTTTTTTCATTTTGTCATTCCATTTCATTTTTGAAAATTTTATTCGATTTCTGTCCTTTTTATATTTTTTGTTGTATTTTTTTTCTTTTTCTGTGCTTTATTTATCTTTTTTCGTTTTCTATATTTATTTTTTATTTTCTTTCTTTGTTTATAGTTTTATAAATTTTTATAAAGTTTTGGGAATTTTTTATTTTTCTATCTTTTTTTCTTTTATCATTCTTGGTTATTTTCTTTTGCATTTTTATAATTTTACACTAACTTTTTCTCCTTTCAAATTTTTCTTCTTTTTTTTATGTGCTTTTTTTTTTTTTGTTTTTTCACTTTTTCCTTTGTTTTGAAATTTTCTATAAATTTTTTTCTTTTTCTTTTCTTTCATATTTTTGCCTCTTCATTTTTTTTCTCAAAATTTATTTTATGTATTTTGTATTTTCCTTTTTTATTTTTTTCTTGCTTTTTCTTAAATCTTTTTGTTCACACCTTTTTTTTTTATTTCTTCTTTATAATTTTAAAACCTCAAACTTCTTTTTTTGTCACTTTCTTTTATTTTTATTCATATTTTTTATTAACTTTTATTTTATTTTTCATCTTTCATATTTTATATCTTTGTCCTCTATTTGTTATATATTTTTTTTGTTTTTCTTTGTACATTCTAAACTAAAAGTTTTTTCCATTTTATATTTGAAATTTTTATTCATTTTGTCTTTTTATATTTTTTTTGATTCGCTAATTTTTTATTTTCTTACTTTGTTACTTTTTTCTTTTTGTTTATTTTTATTTTTACCTTTTTTCGTATTTTTTTTAATTTTTTCCCTTAATTTATTTTTTCATTTATATTTTAAAAAATTTTTATAAAGTTCAAAAATTTTTATTTTTATTTTTTATTTTCTTATTTTTTAATAACTTTTTCCCTTCACAATTTTCCTTCCTTTTGCTTTTTTTTTTCATATGCTTTCATTTTTACTTGCTTTTTCTTAAATATTTTTGTTCACACTTTTTTTTTTTTATTTCTTCTTTATAATTTTAAAACCTCAAACTTCTTTTTTTGTCACTTTCTTTTATTTTTCATCTTTCATATTTTATATCTTTGTCCTCTATTTGTTATATTTTTTTTTTGTTTTTCTTTGTACATTCTAAACTAAAAGTTCTTTCCATTTTATATTTGAAATTTTTATTCATTTTGTCTTATTATATTTTTTTGATTCGCTAATTTTTTATTTTCTTACTTTGTTACTTTTTCCTTTTTTCATATTTTATTTAATTTTTTCCCTTAATTTATTTTTTCATTTATTTTTTTTTATATTTTAAAAAATTTTTATAAAGTTCAAAATTTTTTTTTTATTTTTTTATTTTCTTATTTTTTTTTCTACTTTGTAATTATTTAAAAACTTTTTCCCTTCACAATTTTCCTTCTTTTTGCTTTTTTTTTTTTTAATATGCTTTCATTTTTACTTGTTTTAAGTTTTTTGTTGTTTTAAAATTTTTTATTTTTCTGTTTTTTCTTCCTATTCTTTTGTTGCTTTCCTTTTTTTTTTTTTCCCTCAAATTTCCTTTCATTTCTTATTTGCGTTTTAAATACTCATACTTTTTCTTATTTTGCGTTAACTTTTCTCTTTTTTAATTTTTTATCTGACTTTTTATATTGTTAGGTCTTATATGTTTTTCAATTTTTTGTATTTTTTAAACTATTCTTTTTTCATTTTGTCATTCCATTTCAGTTTTGAAATTTTTATTCAATTTTTGCCCTTTTTATATTTTTATTTTTCTATCTTTTTTTCTTTTATCATTCTTGGTTATTTTCTATTGCATTTTTATAATTTTTCATTAACTTTTTCTCCTTTCAAATTTTTCTTCTTTTTTCTATGTGCTTTCATTTTGTCTTTTTATTTTTTTTTATTCGCTAATTTTTTATTTTCTTACTTTGTTACTTTTTTATTTTTTCCTTTTTTCGTATTTTATTTAATTTTTTCCCTTGATTTATTTTTTATTTATATTTTAGAAAATTTTTATAAAGTTCAATTTTTTTCTTATTTTTTGAATCTTTTTTATTTTTTTTTCTACTTTGTAATTTTTTAATAACTTTTTCCCTTCACAATTTTCCTTCTTCTTGTTTTTTTTTTTCATGTACTTTCATTTTTTCTTGTTTTAATTTTTTCGTTCTTTTAAAATTTTTTATTTTTCTGTTTTTTATTCCAAAGCTTTTGTCTTTTCTTGCTATTCTATTTTTTTTTCCCACAAATTTCCTTTCATTTCTTATTTCTGTTTTAAATTCTCATAATTTTTTTATTTTGCATTAACTTTTCTCTTTTTTAATTTTTTGTCTGACTTTTTATATTGTTAGGTCTTATATGTTTTTCAATTTTCTGTATTTTTTAAACTATTTTTTTTTCTTTTTGTCATTCCATTTCATTTTTGAAATTTTTATTCAAATTTTGTCCTTTTTTCTTTTCTTACTTTTTATATTTTTTGTTGTATTTTTGTTTTTTTTCTTTTTTTGTGCTTGATTTATCTTTTTTCTGTTGCTTTCATTTTTTTATTTTCTTTCTTTGTTTATAATTTCATAAGTTTTTATAAAGTTTTGGAATTTTTTATTTTTCTATCTTGTTTACTTTTATCATTCTCGGTTATTTTCTATTGCATTTTTATAATTTTTCATTAACTTTTTCTCCTTTCAAATTTTTCTTCTTTTTTTTATGTGCTTTCATTTTTTTTTTGTTCACTTTTTCCTTTGTTTTAAAATTTTCTATAAATTTTTTTCTTTTTCTTTTCTTTCATATTTTTGCCTCTTCATTTTTTATTTTTTTCTTCTTTTTCTCATTTTTTCTCAAATTTTATTTTATGTATTTTGTATTTTGTATTTTGTATTTTCATTTTTTATTTTTTTTTGCTTTTTCTTAAATCTTTTTGTTCACACTTTTTTTTATTTCTTCTTTATAATTTTAAAACCTCAAACTTCTTTTTTTGTGCACTTTCTTTTATTTTTATTTATATTTTTTATTAACTTTAATTTTATTTTTCATTTTTCATATTTTATATCTTCGTCCTCTATTTGTTATATTTTTTCGTTATTCTTTGTACATTCTAAACTAAAAGTTTTTTCCATTTTATATTTGAAATTTTTATTCATTTTGTCTTTTTATATTTTTTTGATTCGCTAATTTTTTATTTTCTTACTTTCTTACTTTTTTCTTTTTGTTTATTTTTATTTTTACCTTTTTTTGTATTTTATTTATTTTTTCATTTATTTTTCATTTATATTTTAAAAAATTTTTATAAAGTTCAAAAATTTTTTTTTTATTTTTTTATTTTCTTATTTTCTTTCTACTTTGTATTTTTTTAATAACTTTTTCCCTTCACAATTTTCCTTCTTTTTGCTTTTTTTTCATATGATTTCCTTTTTACTTGTTTTAAAATTTTTTATTTTTCTCTTCTTTATTCCAATTCTTTTGCCTTTTCTTTTTTTTTTCCCCTCAAATTTCCTTTCATTTCTTATTTGCATTTTTAAATTCTCATACTTTTTTTATTTTGCATTAACTTTTCTCTTTTTTAATTTTTTGTCTGACTTTTTATATTGTTAGGTCTTCTATGTTTTTCAATTTTTTGTATTTTTTAAACTATTTTTTTTTCATTTTGTCATTCCATTTCATTTTTGAAAATTTTATTCGATTTCTGTCCTTTTTATATTTTTTGTTGTATTTTTTTTCTTTTTCTGTGCTTTATTTATCTTTTTTCGTTTTCTATATTTATTTTTTATTTTCTTTCTTTGTTTATAGTTTTATAAATTTTTATAAAGTTTTGGGAATTTTTTATTTTTCTATCTTTTTTTCTTTTATCATTCTTGGTTATTTTCTTTTGCATTTTTATAATTTTACACTAACTTTTTCTCCTTTCAAATTTTTCTTCTTTTTTTTATGTGCTTTTTTTTTTTTTGTTTTTTCACTTTTTCCTTTGTTTTGAAATTTTCTATAAATTTTTTTCTTTTTCTTTTCTTTCATATTTTTGCCTCTTCATTTTTTTTCTCAAAATTTATTTTATGTATTTTGTATTTTCCTTTTTTATTTTTTTCTTGCTTTTTCTTAAATCTTTTTGTTCACACCTTTTTTTTTTATTTCTTCTTTATAATTTTAAAACCTCAAACTTCTTTTTTTGTCACTTTCTTTTATTTTTATTCATATTTTTTATTAACTTTTATTTTATTTTTCATCTTTCATATTTTATATCTTTGTCCTCTATTTGTTATATATTTTTTTTGTTTTTCTTTGTACATTCTAAACTAAAAGTTTTTTCCATTTTATATTTGAAATTTTTATTCATTTTGTCTTTTTATATTTTTTTTGATTCGCTAATTTTTTATTTTCTTACTTTGTTACTTTTTTCTTTTTGTTTATTTTTATTTTTACCTTTTTTCGTATTTTTTTTAATTTTTTCCCTTAATTTATTTTTTCATTTATATTTTAAAAAATTTTTATAAAGTTCAAAAATTTTTATTTTTATTTTTTATTTTCTTATTTTTTAATAACTTTTTCCCTTCACAATTTTCCTTCCTTTTGCTTTTTTTTTTCATATGCTTTCATTTTTACTTGCTTTTTCTTAAATATTTTTGTTCACACTTTTTTTTTTTTATTTCTTCTTTATAATTTTAAAACCTCAAACTTCTTTTTTTGTCACTTTCTTTTATTTTTCATCTTTCATATTTTATATCTTTGTCCTCTATTTGTTATATTTTTTTTTTGTTTTTCTTTGTACATTCTAAACTAAAAGTTCTTTCCATTTTATATTTGAAATTTTTATTCATTTTGTCTTATTATATTTTTTTGATTCGCTAATTTTTTATTTTCTTACTTTGTTACTTTTTCCTTTTTTCATATTTTATTTAATTTTTTCCCTTAATTTATTTTTTCATTTATTTTTTTTTATATTTTAAAAAATTTTTATAAAGTTCAAAATTTTTTTTTTATTTTTTTATTTTCTTATTTTTTTTTCTACTTTGTAATTATTTAAAAACTTTTTCCCTTCACAATTTTCCTTCTTTTTGCTTTTTTTTTTTTTAATATGCTTTCATTTTTACTTGTTTTAAGTTTTTTGTTGTTTTAAAATTTTTTATTTTTCTGTTTTTTCTTCCTATTCTTTTGTTGCTTTCCTTTTTTTTTTTTTCCCTCAAATTTCCTTTCATTTCTTATTTGCGTTTTAAATACTCATACTTTTTCTTATTTTGCGTTAACTTTTCTCTTTTTTAATTTTTTATCTGACTTTTTATATTGTTAGGTCTTATATGTTTTTCAATTTTTTGTATTTTTTAAACTATTCTTTTTTCATTTTGTCATTCCATTTCAGTTTTGAAATTTTTATTCAATTTTTGCCCTTTTTATATTTTTATTTTTCTATCTTTTTTTCTTTTATCATTCTTGGTTATTTTCTATTGCATTTTTATAATTTTTCATTAACTTTTTCTCCTTTCAAATTTTTCTTCTTTTTTCTATGTGCTTTCATTTTGTCTTTTTATTTTTTTTTATTCGCTAATTTTTTATTTTCTTACTTTGTTACTTTTTTATTTTTTCCTTTTTTCGTATTTTATTTAATTTTTTCCCTTGATTTATTTTTTATTTATATTTTAGAAAATTTTTATAAAGTTCAATTTTTTTCTTATTTTTTGAATCTTTTTTATTTTTTTTTCTACTTTGTAATTTTTTAATAACTTTTTCCCTTCACAATTTTCCTTCTTCTTGTTTTTTTTTTTCATGTACTTTCATTTTTTCTTGTTTTAATTTTTTCGTTCTTTTAAAATTTTTTATTTTTCTGTTTTTTATTCCAAAGCTTTTGTCTTTTCTTGCTATTCTATTTTTTTTTCCCACAAATTTCCTTTCATTTCTTATTTCTGTTTTAAATTCTCATAATTTTTTTATTTTGCATTAACTTTTCTCTTTTTTAATTTTTTGTCTGACTTTTTATATTGTTAGGTCTTATATGTTTTTCAATTTTCTGTATTTTTTAAACTATTTTTTTTTCTTTTTGTCATTCCATTTCATTTTTGAAATTTTTATTCAAATTTTGTCCTTTTTTCTTTTCTTACTTTTTATATTTTTTGTTGTATTTTTGTTTTTTTTCTTTTTTTGTGCTTGATTTATCTTTTTTCTGTTGCTTTCATTTTTTTATTTTCTTTCTTTGTTTATAATTTCATAAGTTTTTATAAAGTTTTGGAATTTTTTATTTTTCTATCTTGTTTACTTTTATCATTCTCGGTTATTTTCTATTGCATTTTTATAATTTTTCATTAACTTTTTCTCCTTTCAAATTTTTCTTCTTTTTTTTATGTGCTTTCATTTTTTTTTTGTTCACTTTTTCCTTTGTTTTAAAATTTTCTATAAATTTTTTTCTTTTTCTTTTCTTTCATATTTTTGCCTCTTCATTTTTTATTTTTTTCTTCTTTTTCTCATTTTTTCTCAAATTTTATTTTATGTATTTTGTATTTTGTATTTTGTATTTTCATTTTTTATTTTTTTTTGCTTTTTCTTAAATCTTTTTGTTCACACTTTTTTTTATTTCTTCTTTATAATTTTAAAACCTCAAACTTCTTTTTTTGTGCACTTTCTTTTATTTTTATTTATATTTTTTATTAACTTTAATTTTATTTTTCATTTTTCATATTTTATATCTTCGTCCTCTATTTGTTATATTTTTTCGTTATTCTTTGTACATTCTAAACTAAAAGTTTTTTCCATTTTATATTTGAAATTTTTATTCATTTTGTCTTTTTATATTTTTTTCATTCTTTAATTTTTTATTTTCTTACTTTCTTACTTTTTTCTTTTTGTTTATTTTTATTTTTACCTTTTTTTGTATTTTATTTATTTTTTCATTTATTTTTCATTTATATTTTAAAAAATTTTTATAAAGTTCAAAAATTTTTATTTTTATTTTTTTATTTTCTTATTTTCTTTCTACTTCGTATTTTTTTAATAACTTTTTCCCTTCACAATTTTCCTTCTTTTTGCTTTTTTTTCATATGCTTTCCTTTTTACTTGTTTTAAAATTTTTTATTTTTCTCTTTTTTATTCCAATTCTTTTGCCTTTTCTTTTTTTTTTCCCCTCAAATTTCCTTTCATTTCTTATTTGCATTTTTCAATTCTCATACTTTTTTTATTTTGCATTAACTTTTCTCTTTTTTAATTTTTTGTCTCACTTTTTATATTGTTAGGTCTTCTATGTTTTTCAATTTTTTTTATTTTTTAAACTATTTTTTTTTCATTTTGTCATTCCATTTCATTTTTGAAAATTTTATTCGATTTCTGTCCTTTTTATATTTTTTGTTGAATTTTTTTTCTTTTTCTGTGCTTTATTTATCTTTTTTCGTTTTCTATATTTATTTTTTATTTTCTTTCTTTGTTTATAGTTTTATAAATTTTTATAAAGTTTTGGGAATTTTTTTGATTTTTCTATCTTTTTTTCTTTTATCATTCTTGGTTATTTTCTTTTGCATTTTTATAATTTTTCATTAACTTTTACTCCTTTCAAATTTTTCTTCTTTTTTTTATGTGCTTTTTTTTTTTTTTTCACTTTTTCCTTTGTTTTGAAATTTTCTATAAATTTTTTTCTTTTTCTTTTCTTTCATATTTTTGCCTCTTCATTTTTTTTCTCAAAATTTATTTTATGTATTTTGTATTTTCCTTTTTTATTTTTTTCTTGCTTTTTCTTAAATCTTTTTGTTCACACCTTTTTTTTTTATTTCTTCTTTATAATTTTAAAACCTCAAACTTCTTTTTTTGTCACTTTCTTTTATTTTTATTCATATTTTTTATTAACTTTTATTTTATTTTTCATCTTTCATATTTTATATCTTTGTCCTCTATTTGTTATATTTTTTTTTTGTTTTTCTTTGTACATTCTAAACTAAAAGTTTTTTCCATTTTATATTTGAAATTTTTATTCATTTTGTCTTTTTATATTTTTTTGATTCGCTAATTTTTTATTTTCTTACTTTGTTACTTTTTTCTTTTTGTTTATTTTTATTTTTACCTTTTTTCGTATTTTTTTTAATTTTTTCCCTTAATTTATTTTTTCATTTATTTTTCATTTATATTTTAAAAAATTTTTATAAAGTTCAAAATTTTTTATTTTCTTATTTTTTAATAACTTTTTCCCTTCACAATTTTCCTTCTTTTTGCTTTTTTTTCATATGCTTTCATTTTTACTTGCTTTTTCTTAAATATTTTTGTTCACACTTTTTTTTTTATTTCTTCTTTATAATTTTAAAACCTCAAACTTCTTTTTTTGTCACTTTCTTTTATTTTTCATCTTTCATATTTTATATCTTTGTCCTCTATTTGTTATATTTTTTTTTTGTTTTTCTTTGTACATTCTAAACTAAAAGTTCTTTCCATTTTATATTTGAAATTTTTATTCATTTTGTCTTATTATATTTTTTTGATTCGCTAATTTTTTATTTTCTTACTTTGTTACTTTTTCCTTTTTGTTTATTTTTATTTTTTCCTTTTTTCATATTTTATTTAATTTTTTCCCTTAATTTATTTTTTCATTTATTTTTTTTTATATTTTAAAAAATTTTTATAAAGTTCAAAATTTTTTTTTTATTTTTTTATTTTCTTATTTTTTTTTCTACTTTGTAATTAATTAAAAACTTTTTCCCTTCACAATTTTCCTTCTTTTTGCTTTTTTTTTTTTTTAATATGCTTTCATTTTTACTTGTTTTAAGTTTTTTGTTGTTTTAAAATTTTTTATTTTTCTGTTTTTTATTCCTATTCTTTTGTTGCTTTCCTTTTTTTTTTTTTCCCTCAAATTTCCTTTCATTTCTTATTTGCGTTTTAAATACTCATACTTTTTCTTATTTTGCATTAACTTTTCTCTTTTTTAATTTTTTATCTGACTTTTTATATTGTTAGGTCTTATATGTTTTTCAATTTTTTGTATTTTTTAAACTATTTTTTTTTTTCATTTTGTCATTCCATTTTAGTTTTGAAATTTTTATTCAATTTTTGCCCTTTTTATGTTTTTATTTTTCTATCCTTTTTTCTTTTATCATTCTTGGTTATTTTCTATTGCATTTTTATAATTTTTCATTAACTTTTTCTCCTTTCAAATTTTTCTTCTTTTTTCTATGTGCTTTCATTTTGTCTTTTTATTTTTTTTTATTCGCTAATTTTTTATTTTCTTAATTTGTTACTTTTTTATTTTTTCCTTTTTTCGTATTTTATTTAATTTTTTCCCTTGATTTATTTTTTATTTATATTTTAGAAAATTTTTATAAAGTTCAATTTTTTTCTTATTTTTTGAATCTTTTTTACTTGTTTTCTACTTTGTAATTTTTTAATAACTTTTTCCCTTCACAATTTTCCTTCTTCTTGTTTTTTTTTTTCATGTACTTTCATTTTTTCTTGTTTTAATTTTTTCGTTCTTTTAAAATTTTTTATTTTTCTGTTTTTTATTCCAAAGCTTTTGTCTTTTCTTGCTATTCTATTTTTTTTTTCCCACAAATTTCCTTTCATTTCTTATTTCTGTTTTTAAATTCTCATAATTTTTTTATTTTGCATTAACTTTTCTCTTTTTTAATTTTTTGTCTGACTTTTTATATTGTTAGGTCTTATATGTTTTTCAATTTTCTGTATTTTTTAAACTATTTTTTCTTTTTGTCATTCCATTTCATTTTTGAAATTTTTATTCAAATTTTGTCCTTTTCTCTTTTCTTACTTTTTATATTTTTTGTTGTATTTTTGTTTTTTTTCTTTTTTTGTGCATTATTTATCTTTTTTCTGTTGCTTTCATTTTTTTATTTTCTTTCTTTGTTTATAATTTCATAAGTTTTTATAAAGTTTTGGAATTTTTTATTTTTCTATCTTGTTTACTTTTATCATTCTCGGTTATTTTCTATTGCATTTTTATAATTTTTCATTAACTTTTTCTCCTTTCAAATTTTTCTTCTTTTTTTCATTTGCTTTCATTTTTTTTTTGTTCACTTTTTCCTTTGTTTTAAAATTTTCTATAATTTTTTTTCTTTTTCTTTTCTTTCTTATTTTTGCCTCTTCATTTTTTATTTTTTTCTTCTTTTTCT